>NC_045449.1:6637347-6680127 GCF_002776525.5 Piliocolobus tephrosceles
GGAGTGGGGTCGGGGGGGGGGGGGGCGGGGGGAGGGGGGGGGATAGGGAAGGGGGAGGAGAGGAGGGGAGGGGGGAGGGGGGGGGGGAGGAGGGGGAGTTATGATTAAAATTCCAGGCCATTTCAAATCAGATATCCCAGAAAGCAAAGAAAATTAGCTAGCTGATAAGGTAGCAAAAAGTGTGGCTCTAAACAAAAGCACTCTATATTAACTCTTAAGGAAACACCTGAATTTGATATAAAATTAGCTCAAAATCAGAATACAAAGTCACACTTCGTGCTTGAATAAACTCCCTTTAAATTAGATTCTGATTCTTTTGATTATTTTGGGTTGATGCAGGTGAGGGCAAATAGATGTTGCAGTTCAGGGCAGAGGAATTCACTGGAGAAGGTGGAAACATGAGTCAACCGCGAGGTAATTGGTGTCAGGGAGTATTGAAATGAGGATGGTTTTAGGGTTAGAAACTAAAGGGAATTCAGGCTTCATTAGTTTATTTATGGCTTGCAGGTATTGGACTAATTTTCTTTCCATTAAGCTTTTGAATAGGCTTTATTTATTCCACCTCCTGGGTTCAAGCGATTCTCCTGCCTCAGCCTCCTGAGTAGCTGGGATTACAGGCGTGCACCACCGTGTCCAGCTAATTTTTGTATTTTTAGTAGAGACAGGGTTTCACCATGTTGACCAGGATGGTCTCGATCTCTTGACCTCATAATCTGCCCATCTTGGCCTCCCAAAGTGCTGGAATTAAAGGTGTGAGCCACCACACCAATAGGCTTTATTTTTTAGAACAGCATTTGATTTACAGAAAAACTGAGTATATAGCACAGAGAATTCCCACATATCCTTGTTCCTCTTTATACATAATTTCCCTTATTATTAGCATCTTGTTTCAGTGTTATTACAGTTCACATACTTGACATTGTTAAATATAGTCTATTTAAAGACTATAGTTTGTATTAGTTCACTCTCGGTATTGTATGGTTCTAAGGGTTTTGACAAACTTATAATGATTTCTCCATTACAAGTTCATGCGGAATAGTTTTACTTCCTAAACACCCTCTGTGTTCTGCCTATTCGTTCCTCTCCAGCTCTCTCCAAGCCTCTGCCAACTGCTGATCTTTTTACTGTCTCTATAGTTGTGTCTTGTCTAGAATGCCATCTAGTGTGAAGTTCCTCCATGTCTTATTTTCTTAAACTCAGTGGGAAGAAGCTCCATGTCTTTTAATTGTGTGATAGCTCATTTTAAAAATTGCTGAATAATATTCCATCAAATGACTGTACCACCGTTTATTCACTCACCTATTGAAGGATATCTTGGTTGCTTCCAGTTGTTGACAATTTTGAATAAAACCGCTATAAACATTTATGTGCACGTTTTTGTGCTGAAATAAGTAGTTAAATATCTAGGAGTACAACTGCTGGATCAGATGGTAAAGCTGTATATTTAGTTTGTAGGAAACTTCCCAAGTTTTCCAAAGCGGCTCTGCCATTGTACGTTCCCACCAGCAACAAATCAAAGTTCCTGTTGCTCTTCATCCTTGTCAGCATTTGGCATTGTCAGTGATATCTCGTTGTAGTTTATTTATTTAATCTTTGGTGTTTGAGACAGGGTCTTGCTCTGTTGCTCAGGCTGGAGTGCAGTGGCACAATCATGGCTCATTGCAGCTTCCACCTCCTGGGCTCAAGCAATCCTCCTGCCTCAACCTCCAGAGTTGCTGGGCCTACAGGCACATGCCAACATACATGGATAATTTTTAAATTTGTTTTGTAGAGATTGGGTCTTGTTGCCCAGGCTTGTCTTGAACTCCTGGTCTCGAGTAATCCTCCCACCTCAGCCTCCCACAGTCTTGTGATTACAGGCATGAGCCACTGCACTTGGCCTCACTGTGGTTTTCATTTGCAATTTCCTGATGGCATATGACTTGAGCATCTTTTCCCATACTCATTTGCCATATGTCTACCTTCTTTCATGAGATATCTGTTCAGATCTTTTGCACATTTTAAAGTTTTTATTCTTAATTGTGACAAAATATACATAAAATGTGCCATCCTAATCATTTTTAAGTGTACAGCTCAGTAGTGTTAAGTACATTCACATCGTTGGCAGTCATTCTCCAGAACTCTTCATCTTGCAAAACCAAAACTACACCCATTAAACAGCTCCCTATTCTGCAACTTGCCCTCCTCCCCCTAGTTCCTGGCAACCACCATTTGTTATGGGAAAAAGCCAGAACAGTATAGAAGCAAGTTCCCCCATACTGGGAAGGAGTCAAGACACCAAAGAATGATTTAGAAAAGTTCAGTTTGAGGAGTAGATGAGTTTACTGGGACTTACCTACAGGGAACTCCTGGGCAGCAGCAGGCAGCAGGACAACTCTGGAGGTCTGCTTTGCCACCTGTCTGCTTTTCATTTAACTATTTATTTTTACTTTCAAATAATTTTGTATTAATTTTTGTGGGTGCATAGTAGATGTATACCTACTCGTATACCTCATAGCAGGTGTACGGAGTATATGAGATGTTTTGATACCAGCATGCAATGCATAATAAACACATCATGGAAAATGAGGTATTCATCCCCTCAAGCATTTATTCTTTGTGTTATAAACAATCCAATTATGCTCTTCGTTATTTTAAATTTATTTAAATATATATTAATGTGTAACTATTATTGACTATAGTCACCTTTCTAAGCTGCTTTTAGGCTAATTTTCTGGCTCTTCACCTACTGTGTGTGTGCGATGGGACTGTTTTCCTTGGTGGGCTCTCAGATACACTCTGGGATGTTTCGGTTCTCAGGCACACCTGCTTCTTGGGTGGGCCATTGACTCATTGCGTAGCTTTCAGGGTTCAGGCAGCAGACATAGCCTTAAGTAATCTGGTAGGTGACTCGTCACACTACACTCAGCCATTTCATTTTCTTTAGCAGTGTCTAATCTTAGGTGTTGTACACGGAAAACAAAGGCATTACAGGAACTGCAAATAGGGATGAGGAACCTTTTGTCAAGGAATCCTTGAATAATAAACAGATCTGAGACTTTCACTGGCTTCAGATTTTGAAGGAAACTGGGGTAGTTCATGGAGGGGGAATGCTGGGGTCTATTTCTACTTTTAAGGACCCTACTTCCCCAATATGTCTGTTGATCCTGTAACCAAAGAAACATGGATATGAGGGAGCATGTTCTCAGTGAGGGATGTCAAGGGCTTGGGGAATTATGAGGGGAGCAAGGAAACTGTGGTGATCTGTCTGAGCTTTTGGAGGATAAAGGCCAGTGGGAAGGAGTTCCAGGACTTCAGGAATTAGTACTTTGGATAAACAAAAATATCAGCATTCCAAATAGAAAGTAAATCCCTGCTAATAGATTAATTGGGATTGTGAAATTTAACAAAAAGCTGTGTTGGGCATGATGGAGTCCAAGAGACACCAAAAGGGGCTTAGAAAGAGGCAAATCATCCACCCCCACTACTGAGGCATTATGGTAAGTAATTGTGAAGGTTAGGGGTAGAGTAGGTGGTTCTAGTATCTATTAGGAAGGTCATAGGGTGTCCATTGACTGGGATTATTATTTCACCCCGTGTGTTCAAGGGTGTCTGGGGGCACACAAGAGCAGATTGCTCAAAGGGGAGTCATTGGGATGCTGACATTTTTCTTTTTGGACCTTGAGCTATAAATCTCCAGGTGCTCCAGGCTACTCTAAGTTGTAGGGACGTCAACGTGACTTCAAGGCCTTGAGGTGATTTCCCATGAGTTGTTTCAGGTGAAGATCCATGAGTTTGCATGGATCAGTTGTTCAGATTACTCAGATGCCTGTACATCTTTTTGGTTTGTGCTAAAACATGGATCTTAAAGGGGCACATTGGCAGCGGTATCTTTGACCAGTTACTTAAGTGGAATTTCATTGTCTCTTGGCTTCTTTCACAGAGAATGTATGAAAGCACGAAACTCAAAGAGAGAAAGGGAAAGTGTGTAAAAAGCAGATCACCCCTCTGCTTTACTCTTATCTTCTAGGTCCACAAATAGGTGTAACTTGAATTAGAACAGTGGAGAGGAGCATATAATTAATACGATGTAATTAGTATGAATAAACTCTCTCAGTTTAGTATAGAGCTCATTAACAAAACTGGTAAAGCAGATGCCATCTAGAGTTAAACCTGGGTAATCCTTCCAGTTATTTTCTAAATGGTATTTATAGACAGAGACTAATTCATCTCTTTGTTGTCGGCACTCTTACGTCTTTGATGAGTTGATTTTAGTTGTGAAGGCTGTGGAAATACAATCTGAAAGCTTTTCTCTGATTTCTCCATCTGTGATAGGCCCCAGGTGTTTTGAGATTAACTGTAGGTCTTCATTAATTTTGGTCTTCTCAAACCCTAGGGAGGCATCTCTGGGTCCTATAAGAAGTTAGAATAATTAGTAAAGATCTTGAAGCTCTAGAGAAGATGCCCCTAAGACTAACTTGTGTAGAAAATTTCCCCCTTCATGGCTGGGCGCAGTGGCTCACGCCTGTAATCCCAGCACTTTGGGAGGCCGAGGTGGTGGATCACTTGAGGTCAGGAGTTTGAGACTAGCCTGGCCAACCTGGCGAAACCCTGTCTCTACTAAAAATACAAAAATTAGCCTGGCGTGGTGATGTGCACCTGAAATCCCAGCTACTTGGGAGTTTGAGGCACGAGAATTGCTTGAACCCGGGAGGCGGAGGTTGCAGTGAGCCGAGATCATGCCACTGCACTCCAGCCTGGGCAACAGAGCAAGGCTCCGTCTCCAAAAAAAAAGAAAGAGTATCCCCTCATTATATATAGTTTCATTTTCAAAACGCCACAACATGACAACCATTACAACTGATGATCTCGAGGTTGTCCATTTTGTGCACTGGTCTTCTTTAGCTTTAGTTACAAGCTCAGCTTCCTCTCTAAGTCTTGAGGTATCTTTGTATGTCATGATGATATCTATCATTTGTTGAATGCTTATTAAATTTTATAGACTGTGTTAAGAGCAAGTTTGCACCATAACCTTTTTAATCCTCAAGTAACTCTATGATGTAGGTATAAGTATTTTGATTGTATTGATAAGGACATAGAGGCTGAGGCTGTATCCTCAGTAATGTGTCATGGGTCACACAGCAAGTTAGGGGCATGGCCAGAATGTGACTGAAGTGTGTTCACCTCAAAATCCTATGGCCTTAACTACTACACCAGTCTTTCTCTATTATCCCACCCACACACTGTAGTCAGAGAAGATGCTTGATATTATTTCAGTTTTTTGAATGTTTTAAGACTTGCTTTGTGACCTAACATATCTATCCTTGAGAATAATTTGTGTGCTGAGAAAAAGAATGTGTATTCTGCAACTGTTGGATGAAATATTCTGTAAATATTTATGAGGTCCATTTGGTCTATAGTGCAGATTAACTGTGATATTTCTTTATTGATTCTCTGTCCGGAAGATCTCTCCAGTGCCAAAAGTGGGGTGATGGAGTCTCCAACTATTATTGGTCTGTCTCTTTAGCTCTGGTAATATTTCATTTATATATCTGGGTGTTCCAGTGTTGGATGCATATACATTTGTAATTGTTATCCTCTTGCTGAGTTGATCCCCTTATTATATAATGACCTTCGTCTCTTCTTATAGTTTTTGTCTTGAAATCTATTTTTCTGATATAAGTGTAGCTACTTCTGCTCCTTTTTAGTTTCCATTGGTATGGAATATCTTTTTACATCCTTTTATTTTTAGTCTGTGTCTGTCTTCATAAATGAAGTGTGTTTCTTCTAAGTGATAGATCACTGGATCTTGTTTTATGTCTTCTGATTGGAGAGTTTAGTACATTTACATCCAATGTTATTACTGATAAGCAAGTAATATTCCTACCATTTTCTTATTTCTGATTGTTTTGTGGTCTTCTCTTCATTCTTTCCTTTCTTCTTCCTTTTAGTAAAGGTGATTTTATCTGGTGGTATTAATTTATTGCTTTTTACTTTTGTGTCTGTTTGTTGTATGTTTGTGATTTTGGGGTACGATGAGATTTTCAAACACTATTTTATAAGCCATTATTTTAAGCTGATAACAACTTAACAGTGCTTGCATAAACTAACAAGCAAAAAGAAAACTAATAATAACTCTACGCCTTAACTTCATCCCCCACATTTTAACTTTTTGTTGTTTCTATTTATATCTTACTGTACTGTGTATGCCTTGAAAATTTGTTTTAGTTATTATTTTCACTTGGTTCATCTTTTGGTCTATTTAGTGTAAGAGTAGTTTACAAGGCTGGGATTATGGCTCACGCCTGTAATCCCAGCACTTTGGGAAGCCGAGGTGGGTGGATGACGATGTCAAGAGATCGAGACTATCCTGGCCAACATGGTGAAACCCCGTCTCTACTAAAAATACAAAAATTAGCTGGGCGTGGTGGTGCACACCTGTAGTCCCAGCTACTCAGGAGGCTGAGGCAGGAGAATCGCTTGAACCCAGGAAAAAAAAAAAGAGTAGTTTACAAATCATGGTTACAGTGTTTTAATATTCTGTGTTTTTCTGTGTACTTACTATTACCAATGAGTTTTGGACCTTCAGATGATTTCTTATTGCTCATTAATGTCCTTCTCTTTCAAATTGAAGAACTAAATCTCGTTAGCATTTCTGGTAGGACAGGTCTTGTGTTGATGAAATCATTCAGCTTTTATCTGTCTGGGCAAGTCTTTATTTCTTCTTCACGTTTGAAGGGTATTTTCACAGTATATATTATTCTAGAGTAAATGTTTTCTTTTCCTTCAGCACTTTAAATATGTCATGCCACTCTCTCCTGGCCTGTAAGGTTTCCACTGAAAAGTCTGCTGTGAGACCTATTGGAGCTCCGTTTTATGTTATTTGTTTCTTTTCTCCTGCTGCTGTTGGAATCCTTTCTTTATGCTTGACCCTTGGTAGTTTGATTATTAAAAGCCTTGAGGTAGTTTTCTTTGGGTTAAATCTGCTTGGTGTTCTATAACCTTCTTGTATTAGGATTTTGATATCTTTCTCTAGGTTTGGGAAGTTTACTGTTATTATCCCTTTAAACTTTTTACTCCTATCTCTTTCTCTACCTCCTCTTTAAGGCCAAAACCTCTTAGATTTGCCCCTTTGGGGCTATTTTCTAGATCTCATAGATGTGCTTCATTCTTTTTATTATTTTTTCCTTTGTCTCTTCTGATTGTGTATTTTCATTTTTTATTTCTTTATTTTTTATTTGACTATTTTCAAATAGTCTGTCTTCAAGCTAATTCTTTCTTCTGCTTAGTCTATTCTTCTGTTAAGAGACTCTGATTCACTCTTCAATATATCCGTTACATTTTTCACCTTCAGAATTTCTGCTTGATTCTTTTAAATTATTTCAATCTCTTAGTTAAATGTATGATAGGATTTGGAATTCCTTCTCTGTGTTGTCTTGAATTTCTTTGAGTTTCCTCAACACAGCTACTTTGTCTCTTTAAATCTATTTTATATCTTTATGCACTCTTCTTTCTTCCCTGGAAGGATAATATTATGGGCTTTCATACCCTCTGGCTCGTTACCTCTCTCTGTCCTCTTTCCTTTGGGCCCAGGGATGGCACCAGCTACACTGCTGCCAGCCTCAGGCTCCTGCACTATCTATCCCTTTTTGGTTCTGTCACACTCTATCCACCGTAAGTTGTTCCTTTGTAAATAAACCCTCCTCTAATCATTCTAATTTAATTGTGACAACTGTTTTATATTGAGTCCTTGACTGATACAGGAAAACTGGCAGAATATGAATCTCCTAGTCCATTACTGAAGTGTAGAGTACTGAAATAAAGTTCTTATGGAAGAGTTCTGAGATCTTAGCAGTATACAGCATTGCACTTCCAGCCTTCTTCCTCCGTTACGGAGAAGAGGGGGCTATTTGGCATATATTTTCTGAATTTGGGAGCATATTTTAATATAGCAATTCATGTCTACTACTGTTTGAAGAAATTTCACTGAGCATTTTTTAATGAGACACTGGTCAAGAGGGCCAAGCCTGAAATAATAATGTATTTTGCCTTAGAAGAAGATGGGGGCATTTTCAACTCATTTTACTTCTCTGCAGCCCTTAAAGGGTAAACAAGAGGGTGTCAGGGATTCCAGCGGCCCCACGTGGAGGGTCGTGGAGACTAGCAGAAGGGCAGAAACCATAGACTGCAGTTTTTCCAGGCTAAACAAGGGAACATCCAACCTGAAAAATGACTTTGGGATAGTGTCCCAATGAAACATGGATTCCATTCTAGAAGGAGTTCTTTTGGTAGCAAAGATAGGCATGAAGCTGAACATTGCTCCAAGAAAACCAAACATTGCTTATAAGAACCATCATGTTCACACAGGTGGCCAGTAGCAGATGGCAGAGATACCTTTGACCACTTACTTAAGTGGTTTCTTCATTCTCTTTGCTTCCTTCATAGGGGATGTATGAGAATACGAAACTCAGAGAGAAAAAAAGGGAAAGTCCATTAAATAAAGATAATCCCTCTCCTTTACTGTAAGCCTCTAGGTTCAAAAACAGGTTTAACTTGAGTTAGGACAGGTGGAGAAGAACATAGTTTAGGAAAGGAGGCTGGAGGCAAGGAGATGAGCTTAGAATGGACTTTTAAGATGGAAGTTATAAAATAAGCAATCTTGAATATTGACACAAGATTATACTATTAAACAAGAATGATCGGGAAAATGTGGGCTCGGCCAAGAAACTGTTAGCAAACCACTAAGGAGAAAGGAAGTTACTAGAAAAGGAACACAGGTTCATGTTTATATTTCAACTCTTGAGACTCATTGCTACTTGGTTTCATAATTTCTTTCTATGCATCTGTAACTTGAATTCACTTCTGACAGGATATTTTTGTCTTATATATGGTAGAGTTAATTGTTCTAGAAACCTACTTCAAGCTAACTTAAGCAACAAAGGGGGATTTATTGGAAAACTGCTTGGGTATCTCACAGAACCCAAGGAAGATAATTGAACTGGATTTCCACAGGACCTGGAAAATCCTCAGAAACTCAAGTGCTCTTTCTTTCTTCTCTTTCCAGTCATAACCTTAAGGAAGGGGAGAGCGGCTCATGGGCTGAGTGGATAAACCACAAAATGGGTAATATACTGTAGGTGAGTTTTAAGTGACAAATGAAGTCTAAGCTGTGATTGCACTGGTTGGTGACTGAAACTTAAAATGGGACTTAGAGGTTAAGTGGAGGGAATATGTTGCCAAAATGTTAGACGGATCATCTTCAAAGAGAAGTTGAGGCTCTAGAGGATAAGGGTAGGGCACAGGGTGGAGGTGAAGCTTGTCAGGGGTGGGGGTCAATGGGGAGGATAGGAGAGTGTTTCTGATTTTGAGGAGGAAGGATAGAGGGTTTTATTGGTGAATGACGTGAGTAAGTGTCATGACCAGTCGTGTTCTCAGGATTCTTGAGTACTGGGAGATGTGGCTGCAGTGGACAGGGCAGTGTCAGAGAGACTAGATTTTACGATAGAAGCTTTTAAATTACCTACCCATAACCAACTTATCAGGAGACTGACACTATCCATCTCTTCCAAAAAGAAAAAAAAAAAAACTGACATGCCCACAGCATGCCAAATTCATACAGCCAGTAGGCTAATTTCTGACATGCCTGGCACTTTGATATCCACCAGTTGAGCTTTATGTTTATTAACAATAGTTGTGTAAACTTCCAAAACTGTTTATGGACAGGCATGGTGGCTCACACCTGTAATCCCAGTACTTTGGGAGGCCAATGTGGGCAGATCGCTTGAGGTCAGAAGTTTGAGACCAGCCTGGCCAACATGGTGAAACCCCCGTCTCTACTAAAAATACAAAAAAAAAAAAATTAGCCAGGCATGATGGCAGGCACCTGTCATCCCAGCTACTGGGGAGGCTGAGGCAGGAGAATTGCTTGAACTTGGGAGGCGGAGGTTGCAGTGAGCCGAGATCACGCCACTGCACTCCAGCCTGGGAGACAATAAAGGGCCAACGTGTTTTGGCTATTTTATGACTACATAAACAATAATCTTTTAAAAGTTTTGCGAAAACTGTAAAGATCTAAATAGAGGCTGCATTTAGTCTTTTTCCCCACAAGAACCTTTAGGTTCTAGCTCTGTTTTAAATACATGTCAACTCATCTGGATGTGGCTTATGCAAGAAAGACCTAGAAGAGCTCTTATTATGGACCCCCATTCAATGAAAACACGTTGGCCCTTTATTAAAAATTCATGAATGGCTCAACATTTATGATTTCAGTTTAAAACAAAATGTTAAGGTATGTACATCTGTATACTTTTTCACTTTAGCCAACTATTTTGAGTCAACATGAGGAGATGGAAGGGCTGTTCAAGCCCTTTTTTTTTTTTTTTTTGCAATAGCACAGGAGGTCCAGGAGAGAGGCGAGCCGTGGGTGTGCAGGAGTGTCTGGGGGGTGTCAACTTTCCACTGAAAAATACCCCTGTACTTCAAGCCATTCCACTTCTGTTATCTCCAAAGCTGTGGCAATTGTATTTATATATTCACCAAAACTGGGTGGGCGCTAGTGTTTAGCTGTCATTGTGTGTAGGCTGGTGCGTTGGGCTCATGGCAGGGTGTGAACCTGGCATCAGGGAGTGTTTGTCGAGTGAATAAGAATGGGGCTGTACTTTCCAGAGCCGCCGGGAGAAACTGGATACCGAGCCCTGAGCCTGGCGCCAGTCTCAGTGTTCCTCCCCGTGCGGGAGGAATCTGTGGGTGGGAGGTGGGGTGGGGAGCCTGAAACCCAAATAGAACAGGCACTCTGGAGTGGGCGTGGTTCCCTGGGAGCTGGGTCTCAGATCCTCAATAAGAGCTGATTTCTCCCCAGATCCCCCTGGAGGTCCGGGCAAGATGGGCAAGTACACGGTCCGTGTAGCCACTGGGGATTTGTTCCTGGCAGGCTCTCCCAACCAGGTGCAGCTGTGGCTGGTGGGCGAGCACGGGGAGGCAGACCTAGGGAAGCAGCTGCCACCGCTGTGCGGCAAGGTGAGAGCTGGGGCCCTGGTACTCTGAGGTGTCACTGGGGGCTGGGGCCAGTCGGAGGGTGCTGGAGGAAGCCGGGTAGGGGCTGAGGTTGGGTGCACTTGGTGTGCTTGATAGGAAAAGCGAGAGGAACAGGAGAAATGAGAGACAATTGCCTGCTTGAGCAGAGACCACGAGATGTCCGCTGGGGTGTACATGGCAGGTCGTGGGGGAAGCTGGCTCCCCACAGTACCAGCTGCTCCTCACCTCCACCTCTCCCCGGGTATGCTCCGGTGGGGAAACAGAGCCAGGATTCTCTGAAGGTTCACCGACCCCGCTGCCCTCCCTGAAGACCCCAACCCTGACACTGAGCTGTGTCCTGTTGCACAGGAGGGGGAGTTTGAGATCGACGTCCCCCTGCACCTGGGGCGCCTCCTGATGGTGAAGCTGCGCAAGCACGCAGTGCTGTTGAGTGTCGACTGGTTCTGCAAGTGGATCGCAGTGCAGGGCCCAGGGACCCAAGGCGAGGCCTTTTTCCCCTGCTACCGCTGGGTGCAGGGCCACAGGATTATCTGCCTGCCCGAGGGCACTGGTGAGCTTGGTGGAGAAGGGGCGGGGCCCCTGGCAGGCTGGAGGAAGAAGCGGGTTGAGGGAGGCTACTGTAAAAGAGGGAAAGATGAGGGAGACGGGGAGAAGTGGAGGAGGATGGGACAGAGGAGGGTGGCTGATGGAGAGACCCAAGCGCAGTGCAGAGGGGTGAGTAGGGAGGGTGTGTGCTCTTGTCCCCCTCCCCCAGCCCGGACCCTGAGTGATGACCCCCAGAACCTGTTTAAGAAATACCGGGAACAGGAGCTCGAGGAAAGAAGGAAGGTGTACCGGTGAGCCCCAGAAAGTCTGATCCCCCTACCAGATCCCAAGAAACCCGCTGCCCGCCCCCTTACCCCTACCTCCATGTTCTTCCTTCAGGTGGGGCTCCTGGAAAAATGGGTTAATCCTGCCTATAGCAGGGAATAGCCAACTGGACCTTCCCAGGGACGAGCGATTCCTCGAGGATAAGGATTTAGACTTTAGTGTCTCCCTAGCAAAAGCGTAAGTGCCAGATAGAGGCTGGGTACTTGCTTCCCAGGGCGCAAGGTGGGATCCTTCGTTGATCTTCTTGTACTCCATTCTTTCCACAGGTTGAAGGACATGACCATTAAGGGGACACTGGATATCATAAATTGTGTGAAAGGGCTGGAAGATTTCAAAAAAATATTCCCACGTGGAAAGACTGCCCTGGCTGGTCAGTTTCCACAACCTCCCAAAACCAATATACAGATTTCCAGCCCAGGGAATTTGAAAAAGGAGGGGGGATAGAGGATGGAAGAGTAATAGGTCAGTGGGATTAGGAGCTCAGAGCTCACAGGCTGCTCCCCAATTGATGTTCCTAGAGCAGGTTCATGATTCTTGGAAGAATGATGCCTTCTTTGGGTACCAGTTTCTCAATGGTGCAAACCCCATGCTCCTGAGGCGTTCTTCCAGGCTCCCCGCCCGCCTGGTGCTGCCTCCAGGGATGGAAGACTTGAAGACCCAGCTGGAGAAAGAACTCCAGGTGCTGCTCGGCTTTCTGCCCATCCACCATCCCGGCCATTATCCCCACCTCCCTTCTCTTCCCATCTCTCATCTCCTCCATCTACACTTAAGGCTTCTCAGCTTTGGCACTATTAACATTCTGCACGACATAATTCTCTGTTGGGGGGGCTTTCCTGTGGATCGTAGTGGTTCAGTAGCATCCTTGGCCTCTACCCATTAGATGCCAGAAGCATCGCCCACGGTTGTGACAACCAAAAATGTCTCTAGATATTGCCGAATGTCCTGGGGTTGGGAGTGGGGAGAGGAGGAATCTCCCGATTGAGAACGTTGATCTACAACATCTCCTCCTGTATCTTCTTTTCTCTCTCTCCCGTCTCTACTTTCCTCTCTTCCTTCTTCACTGAACATGTATCAGCCTTAGGGAAGAGCTCAAGCTTCTGGAGGGAAATAGCAAGAAAAACTAAACAAAGCCTTGGAGAGCTAAAAGCTGAATCTATTTTGGGGGCAGGTGGGTAGATAAAATATTTTTGCTACCTTGGCTAAAGCTGGCAGAAGAAGGGTTATGTGAAGAGTGCAGTGGCCTTATGTGGTGGAAGACCAGAAACTTCACTGCAGGGAGCTCTAAGTCTGAAGGAAGACATCAGTCATGAAAACTCTGTGTTCAGTTTTTTGGTTCTAGGGAAAGTGATTGGTGTTTAAAGTAAAAATAGACTTGGATGGGTAGAGGAAGGATCCACCTTGGAAAATGAGAAAAGGGCTCCAGAAAATGACTCCAACCCTATTTTCTATTTCTGCCTCTGGCCCTGCAGGCTGGATCTCTGTTTGAAGTGGATTTCTCCTTGCTGGATGGAGTCAAGCCTAATGTCATCATTTTTAAGCAGCAATATGTGGCAGCCCCTTTGGTCATGCTGAAGCTTCAGCCTGATGGAAGACTCTTGCCCATGGTCATCCAGGTAAGAGGGTCCAGGTGTTTTTCCGCCAGACACTGATCTCCTTTAGGGACTTAGATACACAGGTCCTCAGCCCCCATTCTCTCTCCTGCTCTAGCTCCAGCCACCTCGATACGGACGTGCCCCACCTCTGCTCTTTCTGCCCTCGGATCCCCCAATGGCCTGGCTCCTGGCCAAGATCTGGGTCCGGAGCTCTGATTTCCAGCTGCACCAGTTACAGTCACATCTGCTGAGGGGACACTTGATTGCTGAGGTTATTGCTGTGGCTACAATGAGAAGCTTGCCTAGCCTCCATCCTATTTACAAGGTACTTCAGCATCTCTGTCATTCTGTATTTGACTGTCCTTCTTATTTCAGACTCCTACACAGAGTCTCTCCTTGTACATTTCAATCTAGCAGCAATCAATTTATATGTGGAGACACATACACACACATACGCAGTACTATGGAAACACCGAGGCACACACTTACTATGAGGTGGGGGGAAAAGTGAGAATAGGTTTTGCAAAGGAGTTGAAATTTGGGCTAAAGAGGTTTCCAGGTGGGCAAGTGAGGGGTGGAACATTATAGCCAGAAAGATCTATAGAGGCAAGGAAAGAAAGGAACATGGATAATGGGTGAGATTAAAGTGTAGGGCATGAGTTGGGGTGAAAAGAAGAGGTGGGAGGAGATGAGAGAAGAAGCCATGTTACTTAGTGGGGAGAAGAATCAAGTTATTTTCTGACTATGTGAGGCTTCCAATGCCTGTAAAGACCCATTCGCACATGTCAGGAGGGCAACCGGATATGTGAGTCTGGAGTTCCTAGAAGAGGTGTAGGTTGTAAATACAGATTTTAGAGTCATTAGAAAACAAAAGTATCTAAAGTCATTGTACTGGATGAAGTTCTCTAGGATTTGTAGAGACACTAGAGAATTTGATCCAGATATAACTCTAGGGTGATCCAACATTTACAAATTGAGAGGAGGGAGCAGAGTGAGAAAAACAAGAGAAGGAACCTCATTGAGGTAGGAGGAAAACCAAAAAGTGCAATGCATGGCATCCAGGAGAAGAAAGTGTTTCAAGAGGGATGTGTGATTCATCTGTCTCAAATGCTGCTGAGAGATCAAGAAAGTTACAGAGAAGTGACATTTGGATTTCTCAGTATGGAAGTCGTTGGTTAGTAAATGGACATGCGCTATCTCAGGGAAGTGGAAGAAGCCTGATTCATGGGGGAGAGCAGCAAATGTGAGGTGAGTAAGCAAAGACAACACTGGGTGAAGAATTGCTGTGAAAGGGAAAGCAAGAGACAAGGAGATGGCAAGACAAGGATGTGGGGGTCAAGCACGGGTTTTCTTTAGGGTATCGAATATTGCACGTTTGTATGACAGAAGGAATATTATAGGAGGGTGAAGGCAAAAAGGGATGGGCTTATCTGTGGGTACCTGCCAGGATACCAGACTGTGGAAATGAGTGAGCTAAAACTTTCACCCTGGGATGCTCTGAGAAGACATTTTCCCATCTCTATATTCCCAAATGTTACCCTGACCCCATCCAACGTAAGGAGAAGTCTCTCCGTTTCATAAAGACCCATCCTCTCCCTTCTTTTCTGTCACTTCCTTTAACATCCTCTTCTCATGGATGCTGAGACCTCTCTTTGACCGTGTCTCATTTCTTTCTTCCATAATCAGCTCCTGATCCCCCACTTCCGCTACACCATGGCAATCAACACCCTGGCCCGTAGTCGTCTTGTCTCTAAATGTGGAATTTTTGACCTGGTATGGAAATGGATGGGTGAAGGGGAAGTGGGTTCAATACTGGAAGAATCATAGGGGTTGTTTCCCTTTCCCATTCCTCCCCCAAGCTCTCCTTCCTCCATGGAAGGCCTCTCCCAAACCTGCCTCATGCCTGAATAGCTTCCTGCTTAAAAGGGCTAAAGTAGGACCACAGGCCTGGAGTCTCCTGATGCTAGTCTTCCTCACTCTGCAACTTGGCATGGCTGTGGGTTATCCTCAGGTGGTGAGCACTGGTAGTGGGGGCCACGTGGACATACTTCAGAGAGCCACAGCTTGTTTGACCTATCGTTCCCTCTGTCCTCCTGATGACCTGGCTGACCGTGGACTCCTGGGTGTGAAATCTTCTCTTTATGGCCAAGATGCCATCAGGCTGTGGGGAATCATCAGCCGGTAGGTGAGGGTGGCACAGAGAGGCAATGAATGGAGGGGCAGGGGACTGTAGATCCAGAAGGTCCGGCATTGGCCCCTGAGACTATCTTCTTCCCTGGGGAGCAGGTACGTGGAGGGGATGGTTGGGCTTTTCTACAAGAGCGACCAAGCCGTGAAGGATGATCTAGAGCTGCAGGCCTGGTGCAGAGAGATGACTGAGACTGGACTGCAGACAGCCCAAGACCGGGGGTGAGACAGGGATCCCTCCCCACTGACCCCTGTCAACACCCACTCCGCTGCAAACAATCTGCTTCTCACATCATCATGAGACACCCCGCCTGCCCCAGGAACCTGAGAATGCTCCAGGGTGTGTCCAGAAATGCTGACAAGCACTCCTGATCTCCCCAGCCCTCTTCCCACACAGTGTTCTCTCTCCTCATGCACTGAGAGCTTCCTTTGGAACCAGTTACAAAACTTCTCTTAGGTATTTTTCCTCACTCTTCCCTCCCCTCTCCCCATAGCTCAGGGTTCATCCCACATGCATTAACCTTGGAGCACACACAAGGTGGGAGTCCTAGGGTGTGCAGGCCAGGACCACAGAAAAATAACTTTCCTGTATCTCCACATAGCTCTCCCTGCCTGAGACCTGTTTCGTGTTCTGGTTTCAAGGTCTCCAATTCCCCTCATTTCACCAGGTTCCCCATCTCCTTAGAGTCCCGGGCTCAGCTCTGCCACTTTGTCACCATGTGCACCTTCACATGCACGGGTCAGCATG
The DNA here is from genome assembly GCF_002776525.5 of Piliocolobus tephrosceles. NCBI lineage: Eukaryota > Metazoa > Chordata > Mammalia > Primates > Cercopithecidae > Piliocolobus > Piliocolobus tephrosceles. The sequence continues at coordinate 6,653,758 of NC_045449.1, forward strand.
CTTCTAACCACCTGGGTCAGGTAACCTATGTGATCATCCCCCAAGGGCTCCTGGGATGGAGAAGTGGGGGATCAAATGCCCAAGTCATCAGCCTAGGTTTCTGTGGGCTCTCCTCCCTGCAGCTGGACTGGTACTCCTGCATCCCTAATGGCCCATCTACCATGCGGAAGCCCCCACCCATCTCCAAGGATGTGACAGAGAAGGACATAGTGGACTCACTGCCCAATCTCCACCAGGCACGTATGCAAAAGACCATCACCGACTTCCTTAGCAGACGTCAGCCTGTCATGGTAAGAAGCAAATGCCTGGGTCCTGGGAAGGAGAGGAAGTATTCTGGGCTGAGAGCCCCAAGGGGCTGAGCCAACTTGTTTTCTGCCTCTCAGGTGGCCCTGGGGCAGCATGAGGAGAAATATTTCTCTGGCCCTGAGCCCCAAGCTGTGCTGAGACAATTCCGGGAGGAGCTGGCTGCCATGGACAAGGAGATTGAGGTCCGGAATGCAGTCCTGGACCTGCCCTATGAGTACCTTCGACCCAGCATGATAGAGAACAGCGTGACCATCTGAGACGCCTTGCCCGCCTCCGCTCCAAAGCTCCACCATCCCTGAGTGCCTTTGAGTATTCCGCCCTCCTCACATCCTCTGGTGAACAAATTGTCCCCAAAGCTTTGTGGTCAGGGTACCCAGAGCTGCCCACCACACAACTATGGGGAATACACAGTGATGGTCCCCACTGCAGTTGGAAGCGGCATCCCCCAAAGCTGCCCTACCTTAAATGTCCATCCAGTCCTGCACTTCCTCACCCCTGATCCATGGCACCTCCTCATTGTCAAAGGACCTGGCTTAGATACAAGTAAAAATATATGATTAAATAACAAAACTGATTATGAAGGTGGGAGGAGAGACCTTGCTGTTTCCTGCCCCTTTACTCAGATTCCAAAGGAAGAAAGAAAATTTTTTCCAGCAATCAATGCTTTCTCCAAGGGTATCTTGGAACCTCTCTGTCAGGCCTCTGAGCCAAGCCAAGCCATCGCATCCCCTGTGACTTGCACGTATATATTTGCCCAGATGGCCTGAAGTAACTAAAGAATCACCAAAGAATCACAAAAGAAGTGAAAATGCCCTGCCCCTAACTGATGACTTTACCTTGTGAAATTCCTTTTCCTGGCTCATCCTGGCTCAAAAAGCTCCCCCACTGAGCACCTTGTGACCCCCCCAACTCCTGCCCACCAGAGAACAACCCCCCTTTGACTGTAATTTTCCTTTACCTACCCAAATCCTATAAAACAGCCCCACCCTTATCTCCCTTCGCTGACTCTCTTCGGACTCAGCCTGCCTGCACCCAGGTGATTAAAAAGCTTTATTGCTCAACACAAAGCCTGTTTGGTGGTCTCTTCATATGGACGCGCATAACACTCTCTAAGTTAAATGACAAATGTTCAGGATGACCGAGTGCACTGGGGCTCAGAAACCTGGCTCTTGACAAGGGTTTTTGGCTTGAGGCCTCTGTGAATCCCCAACAAGCCTTCCCTTAGGCTACTTGCAGTAACACCTCCGGTGTGACTCCCAGCACAGCCCTCCTGGCACGGTCCCTCCCCAGCTGCGTCCCAGTCTTCCTCTCAGTCCTGCCCAGGACTCTTGATAAACCCTCTTCTCATCAAGCTCTATCCTTCCATCCTTAAAACATACCATCTATCCCAGAGTCCTAGATATTGGAGATAAACGGATAAAGAAGGAACTAGTAGGCCAGGCTCTATGTTAGAAATTTTAAATATATCGTATCAATTTATCGCACCAGGCGCAATGGCTCATGCCTGTATTCCCAGCACTTTGGGAGACTCAGGCAGGCAGATCATCTGAGATTGGGAGTTCGAGACCAGCCTGACCGACATGGCAAAACCCCTTCTCTACTAAAAATACAAAATTAGCCGGACGTGGTGGCAGGTGCCTGTAATCCCAAATCCCAGCTACTTGGGAGGCTGAGGCAGGAGAATCACTTGAACCCGGGAGGCAGAGGTTACAGTGAGCCGAGATCGCGCCATTGCACTCCAGCCTAGACAATAAAGAGTGAAACTCGGTCTCAAAAAAAAAAAAAAAATGTATCCTCACAACTTCTGTGAGGTTGGTATCACTATCACTATCACCATCTTATAACAGGAAAATGAAGATTGGAGAGATAAACGCAGAAATGACCTGGTACCAAAATGCAGCAGAGTCAGATTCCATTTGCTAGAAGGAAGCAAAGCCCAGGATTGTGGTCATAGCAATAACAGTTAAAAGACTGATTATAAAATCTAGAGGCCAATGAAAGCTTTGGATGGATCTGATGTAATGGGGGGGAAAAAAAGGAGATGATTCTTTGAGTCTTTTAAAGAATCTTACACATTCAAATTACTTATGTACCATATATTTTAAAAAAGAACATATACAATATAGTTAATATGGTAGAAATAGACATGTGTGAGCCATCCAAATTCACCTATTGATGCCCTCAACCTTCTAATGTCCCGTCCTGTTCTGTGTATTGCTTCCATCCATCATATGGCTCTTTTCAGTAGATGACGAAAGAATTTTAAGATAGCTACAGACCATAGACTCACAGAATCTTTGACTTGGTTGCTAGAAGTTTTTGTGGTTGCATGGAATGGTAGCAAGGAGACTCAGAAGAGAGGGAGGGGATGACGAAGAGGCAGAGGTCACGCTGAGATTTTCAGTTTCAGCATGACTGGCAAGAAATACAAAGATTCAGAAGGAAGGCTGTTTTAAGTTTGATGTAATAGCAGGGTACTTATGGGAAGAAATTAAACAGGTAATTGGAGAGACTGAACTGAAGAAAGAAAGGAGGTGAATTCTACAGTTTGGATGATATACAAGCTGAACTTATGAACAAGGGAAAAAGAAGAGTCAGGGGCCAAGGACACCTTGGGATATACTCAAGAGTTAGAGATATAGAAGAGAACATGAGGCCAGGCACGGTGGCTCATGCCTGTAATCCCAGCACTTTGGGAAGCTGAGGTAGGTGGATCACCTGAGGTCAGGAGTTCAAGACCAGCCTGACCAACAAGGTGAAACCCATCTCTACCAAAAGTTAGCTGGGCAGGGTGGCATGAGCCTCTAGTCCCAGCTACTCAGGAGGCTGAGAGGAGAGTTGCTTGAACCTAGGAGTCAGAGGTTGCAGTGAGCTGAGATTGCACCACTGCACTCCAGCCTGGGTGATGGAGTGAAACTTTTCTAAAAAAAAAAAAAAAAAAAAAAAAATGAAGCCAGGAAGTGAGAATGATCCTAGTTTGAAAGGTAAGAAGAGGAGCTGGATGATGCAGGTCACAGAAGCCAAGAAAAAAGAGAAGTTCAAGGCTAGAGGGGGCAGGAAATTAAGTCTTCCCACACCCCCTGTCATCACTCCCTATGACTGAGTTTTATCTCTTTTTCTTTTTTTTTTTTTTTTTTTTGAGATGGAGTTTCACTCTTGTTGTCCAGGCTGGAGTGCAGCGGCGCGATCTCAGCTTACCGCAACCTCTGCCTCCCAGGTTCAAGCGATTCTCCTGCCTTAGCCTCCCGAGTAGCTGGGACTACAGGCATGTGCCACCGCCCCCAGCTAATTTTTGTGTTTTTAGTAGGGATGAGGTTTCATCATATTGGTCAGGCTGGTCTCAAACTCCTGACCTCAGGTGATCCACCTACCTCAAGCCTCCCACAGTGCTGGGATTACAAGTGTGAGCCACCGCGCCTAGCAGCTCTCCCATTTTCTAGATGTGTCACCTCACTCCCATTTTCCTCCCCAGTTTGCTCTCCATCCTCCCATGTTTCCTCAGCAAGTGTCCTCATCTCTTCTGCACAGCAGAGTCATATCCTCAGTCCAGCTTTCAGATTCTCCCACCTCATCTCTCAAGAGGGTCTGATATAACTACTCTTTTACCGAGGTAATCTGTTCAGGCACCTGTGCCTATGAGAGGCTTACTGTGATCTCTGAATCTTTGTTTGTGGTAGTCCTACATGGACTGCTCACCTCTAGATTTCTTACGAAATCACCTCTCCTTATTTCTACAACAGGCGCAAATTGCCTTAAAGCTCAGTGTCCTGGCTTTAATGGGTCCTTCGCTCCCCAGTCTGCCTGCACTCATGTAGGGTCACGCTATTACAAAACTCCACGTGGCGCCATGTATGTTGTATTCCACGTGGAAGGTGTCCTCTGGAGTCTGGCATTATAGCAGCTGTCCATAAAAAAATGATATTGAAAGTATCCTGAGTTCTGGAGTTGCACCGATTCTATTAGGCTGAGAACCCCAGTTTCAAGTTCATCTCTTCATTTTTCTCTCATCCCATTTCACAGCAGCTTAACAGCAGGTCCTTTGTGTTCGTTTCTGGCCCATAGAGGGATCTTTATTCAAAATCACAGGGTTGTCTCTAAATTTCTGCTAAGCTAGTGAATGGTGTTAGTATGTTCTCTTCTCCAGGGCAGAGTCTGAGATTTTTTTTTTTTTTTTTTGATTAGCCAAAAGCAACATTACACAATAAATCACGTATCATTTTAAAAGAGAATAGTTAACTATTATAACTAAAAGATAAAATGCCATGGCACTCAGGCAATGGTGGATTAAAAGTGCTTCGCACCTATCAGTTCTGTAAAGCCTAGCTTAAGTCCGTTGGTCTAACTTTTTAACTAGACTTACCTTCCTTTAGAAAATGTTTGATGTGCAGAGAGCTAGATTGAGGGTCTAGCAGTCACAGATCACCTTAATCCAATTAGGAACTAAGATTATTTGATGCTGAATTTTAATCCCTTTAAGGCCTGAATTTCCACCCCACCTGTACCACTAGGGTGCAGCTCTTTGGGTCCCAACCCAAAGTGGGTGAGAGATACACGGATGGCCGAGAGTCCTTCAAAGACATCATCAGCCACAGATTAAAGAAAACTGTTAAATGTAGAGAAGAATCTCATTACTTTCACATGGGCATCAATAATACCAATAGCATTTTCTCAAATGAAACATTAGCTGCCAGAGACGATGAATAATCTTGGAAGTGTTGAAAGAAAATACCTGCCAGACTAGAATAAAGACTTTCTACAAATCAATAAGAAGAAATAGGCAGCTCAATTGAAAAATGGACAAAAGGTCAGGCACGCTGGCTCATGCCTATAATCCCAGCACTTTGGGAGGCCGAGGCAGGCAGATCATGAGGTCAGGAGATTGAGACCATCCTGGCCAACGTGGTGAAACCCCGTCTCTACTAAAAATAATACAAAAATTAGCCAGGGGTGGTGGCACACGCCTGTAGTCCCAGCTGCTCGGGAGGCTGAGGCAGGAGAATCACTTGAACCCAGGAGGTAGAGGTTGCAGTGAGCTGAGATCGCGCCACTGCACTCCCGCCTGGTGACACAGCGAGGCTCCATCTCAAAAAAGAAGGAAAAATGGACTAAAGCCTTGAACATACATTTCTCACGGGGACGTCCAAATGCCAGTAAATACGTGGAAAGGATTATATTTGATGATTCTATTTTGTCAGTTTAATATCACATCAACTTTTAAGGTATCTGGAGGAGTTGCTCCCATTTTGGTTAAGTCCGATGGCCGCATGGCTCAATTCATTGGCTGAATCTCTAGCTTTGGTTACTGCTCTGGCGAATTGCCCGATTGCATACTGCATGAAGTTTTAAGAGCTTTGAATAGCCAGAGAAATCTCCAAACCTAGCAAAAGGGTCCTGTATTATATAAATCTTACAGAAATCCCCAAGGCCTCTCATCACATCTCCAGATCTTCGTCTGTGTCTCTCTTATACGTGGCCAAAGAGGCTGTCCTTGACTAACTCTGGGTCACTGGGATGCCCATTTTCCCCCTCCCACCTTATTATTTGGATACTTTACCAGAATGGGTAGGAAGTCTGCTGGTCAGATATAGATCATAGTTATCACAGTCAACAGCAGTCTATGTGGAGTCTTGGTAGCATTTGACACAGCCACTTTCACTTTGCTTAAACACTTTTTATCTCTTACTTTCTATGACACCATAGTCTCCTGGTTGTCCACTTTCCTCCATGGCTCTCTGCCATGCCAGTACCCATTCCAGGGAGTCCCTGGTTCCCAGTCGTCCTGATTTTCACTCACAAGCTACCCTTCATATTTAAACAAATAGGCCGGAAACTCCGTCTCTAGGCTTTTGGGAAGGGCCCGTAGGAGAATGACTGGGTTTCTCATTAATTGATTAGAAGGTAGATTGTTAAGGTAACAGGGGCTGTAACAAATCAGCCCAAATGAATAATGGTTCAAAGATAATAGACATTCTCTCTCTTCTCACTCCTGACAAATTTAAAACAATGGTTCCTGATTGGCGCATAGTTCTCCTTCACTAAGTTAGGGACTCAGGTTCCCCTCATCATGTGGCTCTGCATATTTAACATGTGGCCACCATGCTTGAGAACATCAAGGGAGCAAAATAAGAACAGATGACATGTATGATGTTTTTATGGGACACACACATAGCAATCAGAATCCCTGGCAGGAAACAGTTGGCACAATCAAAGTCAGTGTTTGTAAATCTCTTCTATTTTCTCTACCATACAAATTGCTATTGTTATTTGATGCATTGATATTGATTATTGTTATATTTTTATTGTGAATTATTCCCTCTAGTCTTCAAAAGGCTTGGCATGGTGGCTCACACCTGTGCTCCCAGCACTTTGGAGGCCGAGGTGGGTAGATCACAAGGTCAAGAGATCGAGACCATCCTGGCCAATGTGGTGAAACCCCGGCTCTACTAAAAATACAAAAATTAGCTGGGCGTGGTGGCACGTACCTGTAGTCCCAGCTACTCGGGAGGCTGAGCAGAATCACTTCGAACCCGAGAGGCAGAGGTTGCAGTGAGCCAAGATCGCGCCACTGCACTCCAGTCTGGGCAACACAGCAAGATTCTAAAAAAAAAAAGAAGAAGAAGAAAAAAAGTATCCTTGCTTTCTGCTCTGAATTCTATAATGTCTTTTTTTTTTTTGAGATGGAGTCTCACTCTGTCACCAGACTGGAGTGCAGTGGTGTGATCTCGGCTCACTGCAACCCCCGCCTCCCGGGTTCAAGCAATTCTCCTGCCTCAGCCTCCCAAGTAGCTGGGTCTATAGGCACACATGACCACGCCCAGCTAATTTTTGTATTTTTAGTAGAGACAGGTTTTCACCATGTTGGCCAGGATGGTCTTGATCTCTTGACCTCGTGATCTGCCTGCTTTGGCCTCCCAAATTGCTGGGATTACAGGTATGAGCCATGGTGCCCGGCCTATAATATCTAATTTTAAGATTATGAATGATGTTTTTGTTTTCATTTGTCTGTTACACATTTGCCCATCCTTTTCAACTTCTAGAATCAGTTTATTTTAAATGTACCTTTTGTGTAGAGAGTTGGGTTTTTCTTTGTCATCTAATATAAAAGTATTTTTCTTGTAATACATGCTATGTTCATTTACATCATTTACATCTATTGATATGCTATATTTTTTAGTTTTTCATGTGATTTTTTTAGATTTATAAATTATGTTTTACTCTGTGGTTTCTTATTGCAGTTAGACTGTTCAAGCAGGTTTATGATTTTGATCTAGCAATAATCTTTATAATTTATTTGATATAAAGACCTTAATCTCATTTAAAATACCTATTTCTTAGTATGAGCAATGATGATATTGGCTTGTAGATATTTCCTCCTTCTCATCACCAAATTTTTGTTGATATCTTTTTAACATTTATTCTTAAATGTGTGTATACTTCCACTACTTGAATTGTCATCATTAAACAGGCAATAGTTGTGTATTAGAGTTCTCCAGAGAGACAGACCCAATAGGAGAGACATACATATACACATACACATACATATACATACACACATACATATACATATAAACATACATATACATATACAAGGGGGTTTATTATGGGAATTGACTCACGTGATTATGGAGGCTGAGAAGTCCCACAACAGGCCATTGGTGAACTAGAGACCCTGGGATGCTGGTAGTATGGCTCAATCCACGTCTGAAGGCCTCAGGACCAGGGAAGCTGATTGTGTAATTCTTGGTCTGAGGCCACGGTCCTGAGAACCTGCGAAGCTGCTGGTGTAAGTCCTGGAATCCAGGCTGGGAAACCTGGAGTTCTGGTGTCTAAGGGAGGAGATGAGTGTACCCCAGCCCTAGGACACATGTCTGCCCTTGTCTTGGTTTATCGTAAGTATTTTAAACTCATATGGAACTGTTTGGATACATGTTTTATTTGCTCCCTAGGAATATATTTCTGGTGAGTTTTTTTGTTGTTTTATTGTTTTTGAGACACAGTTTCACTCTGTTGCCCAGGCTGCAGTACAGTGGTACGATCTGGGCTCACTGCAACCTCCACCTCCTGGGTTCAGGCGATTCTTGTGCCTCAGCCTCCCAAGTAGCTGGGATTACAGGCACATGCTACCATACCCAGCTAATTTTTGTATTTTTAGTAGAGAGGGGGGTCTCTCCTTGTTGACCAGGATGGCCTCCATCTCCCGACCTCGTGATCCGCCCATCTTGGCCTCCCAAAGTGCTAGGATTACAGGCATGAGCCACCATGCCCAGCAGAGATTTCTTTTTATGTAGGTGATTTTTGTGTTCTTTCTCACATGTGTCTCTGAATGGAGGCAGGTAGAGAAAAACAAGAACCACTAATGAGTTAGGAATTTAACTTGCTGACACATAATTGATACAGCCTTAACTACTATAAAACAACTGCTGACTATATCATCAGGTCTATAACTTTCTAGGGTAGGCACAGACCAATCATTTATGAAATAATAAACATAATAATGTATTTCTTAAAAGGTCTTTTACATTTACTTTCATTTCAACCGTTTCTAAAGATTTTTATTTCTTTGTGGAGATCTAAGTTTTTGTCTGGTGTCATGTTTTTCCCTGAGGAACTTATTTTAGCAGTAGTTGTAGTACAACTTTGTTGGTAATGAAGTTTCTTAGTTATTGTTTGTCAGAAAAAGTTTTAATTTACTCTGAATTTTTTTTTTCTTTTTTTTTGAAATAGGGTCTTGCTTTGTCATCCAGGCTGGAGTGCAGTGGTGCAATCGTGGCTCACTGTCCCAGATGAGAAGTTTGAAATGGATCTCATGGGGCTAAAATCAAGGTGTCGGCAGACCTTTATTGCTGTTGAAGTCTCTGGGGGAGAATTTGTTCCTTGCCTTTTCTCCCTTCTAGAGTCCACCTGCATTTCTTGGCCCATGGCCACATCTCCCTGACTTCTGCTTCTGTCTTCACATCTCCTTTTCTGACTCTCCTGCTTCCTCTTCTTTTCCTTAAAATGATCCTGATATTATTGGATTCACTTGGATAACGTAGCCTCATCTCCCCATGGCAAGGTTGTTAATTACACGTGCAAAGTCCCTTTAACATGTTGCTGGGGATTAGGACCTGGACATGTTCTACCTACCACAGTATCCATCAACTCTGAAAGTGTCCCTGCGCCCTTTTAGAGCCCTCCCTATAGTTCCTTCCTCCCTACATTCTACACCCATGTCCCTGGGCAACCACTATCTACTTGTCACTATAAATGAGTTTGCATTTCCTCAAATTTTATATAAATTGAATTATAAAATATGCAGGGTTTTTATTTGGTTTTCACTCAGCAAAATTATTTTGAGATTTATCTTTGTTGTGGCCTGTGTCCACAGTTTGCTCTTCTTTTCTGTCGAGTAGTGTTCCACTATACGTATATACTGCAACTTAAGAAAACTCTGCCACTTGCTGATGGACATTTGAGTTGTTTACAGTTTTTGACTCTTGTAATAGTCAAAATATTGACATATATAAATTATAATACAGCTGCTATGGACATTTGTGAACAAGTCTTTGTATGGGCATATGATATTATTTCTCTTGGGTAAATATCTATAAGGGAAATATTTCACATGAGGATGACTGGTTCACACAGTATATGTATGCTTAACTTTTGTAGAAACTGCCAAACTGTTTCCCAAAGTGTCTGTATCTGTTTATGTTCCTACTAGAGTTCCAGTTACTCCACACCCTCACCAACAGTTGGTTTTATGGTTAGTATTTTTAATTTTTAGCGTTTTAATAGTTATACAGGCTGGGCACGGTGGCTTATGCCTGTAATCCCAGCACTTTGGGAGGCCAAGGTGGGCAGATCACAAGGTCAGGGGTTTGAGACCAGCCTGTCCAAATGGTGAAACCCCGTCTCTACTAAAAATACAAAAATTAGCCAGGCATTACAGCACACGCCTATAATGCCTATAACCCCAGCTACTCCCTGATTGCTCCTGTATCTGGTGCATATATATTTAAGGTAGGCATTCTTGTTGAATTAAATCCTTTATCATTATGTAATGCCCTTCTTTGTCTTTTTTAATCTTTGTTGGTTTAAAGTCTGTTCTGTCTGAAATTGGGATTGCCTATAACCCCAGCTACTCAGGAGGCTAAGGCAGGAGAATCACTTGAACCTGGGAAGCAGAGGTTGCAGTGAGCAGAGACCGCACCACTGCACTCCAGCCTGGGCAACAGAGTCAGATTCCCATCTCAAATTAAAAAAAAAAAAAAAAAAAAAAGGTATACAATGATATCACATTATGGTTTTAATTTGCATTTGCTTCATGTCTGATGATGAATATCTCTTCATATGCTTATTAGTCATCCAGATATCTCCTTTCATGAAATGTTTGTTCAAATATTTTGCCCAGTTTTTTTGTCTTTTTAGTCAGGGTCTTGCTCTGTCACCAGGGCTGGAGTGCAGTGGAGTGATTTTCTCTCTAATTGCAGACACTAACTCGTAGTCTCAGGTGATCCTCTCACCTCAGCCTCCTGAGTAGGTGAGATTAGAGGTGTGCACCACCATATCTGGCTAATTAAAACAAAATTTTTTTTGGAGATTCAGGGTCTCGCTACATTGCCCAGGCTGGACTCAAACTCCTGGGTGCAAGTGATCCTTCCACCTCATCTGCCTCCCAAAATGCTGGGGTTACAGACATAAGCCACTACATCTGGCCTAATTTTGCCTAGTTTTAATTACATTATTTGTGTTCTTATTGTTGAGCTTTGAAAATTCTTTATATATTCTGGATACAATTAATTTATCAGATATGATTGCAAATATTTTCTTCCAGTCTGTAGCTTGTCTTTTCATTAACAGTGTGTTTCAAAAAGCAGAAGCTTTAATTTTGTGAAGTCCAATGCTTCGATGTTTTTTCTTTTTATGAGTCATGCTTTGGTGTCATATCTAACAACTCTTTGCCTAACTGATTGCTCCTGTATCTGGTGCATATATATTTAAGGTAGACATTCTTGTTGAATTAAATACTTTACCATTATGTAATGCCCTTGTCTTTTTTAATTTTTGTTGGTTTAAAGTCCGTTTTGTCTGAAATTAGGATTGCAACCCCTGCTTTTTTCTGTTTTCCATTTGCTTGGTAGATTTCTTCTTCCTCTGTTTATTTTGAGCCTGTGGGTGTCATTTCATGTGGACTGGGTCCCTTGAAGACAGCATACCATTTGTTCTTGCTCCTTTATCCAGCTTGCCACCTGTGCCTTTTAATTGGGGCATTTAACTCATTTATATTCAAGGTTAGTATTGATATGTGTGGATGTGATTCTGTCCTTATGTTGTTAGCTGGTTATTATGCAGGCTTATTTGTGTGATTGCTTTATCGTGTCACTGGTCTGTGTACTTCATGTGTTTTTGCAGTTAGTAATGATTCATTTTTAGTGCTTCCTTCAGGAACTCTTATAAGTCAGTTCTGGTGGTAATGAATTCCCTCAGCATTTGCTTATTTGAAAATGATCTTATTTCTCCTTTGCTTATGTAGCTTAGATTGGCCAGATAAATTCTTGATTGGAATTTATTGTCTTTAACTGTAGAATATAGGTACCTAATCTCTTCTGAATTGTAGAGTTTCTGCTGAGAGGCCAGCTGTTAGTCCAATGGGCTTCCCTTTGTAGATGACCTGTCCTTTTTCTGTAGCTGCCTTTAACATCTTTTCTTTCATTTTAACCTTGGAGAATCTGATGATTATGTGTCTTGGGTGATGATATTCTTGTGAAGTATTTTGTGGGGGTTCTCTGCGTTTTCTGAATTTAAATGTTGGCCTCTTTAGCTAGGTTGGGGAAGTTCTCATGGATGATACCCTGAAATATATTTTCCAAGTTGCTTCCATTCTCTCCATCTCTTTCAGGGATACCAATAACTCATATATTTGGTCTCTTTACATAACCCCATATTTCCTGAAGATTTTTTTCATTCATTTTCACTCTTTTTCTTTATTCTTGCCTGCCTGATTTCAGAAAGCCAGTCTTCAAGCTCTGAGATTCTTTCCTCAACTTGGTCTTGCATTGTGATTGCATTATGGAATTCTTGTAGTGTGCTTTTCAGCTCTACCAGGTTATTTATGTTTTTTTCTATACTGGCTATTTAGTCTGTCCACTCTATCATTTTATGATGATTCATGGCTTCCTTAGACTGAGTTTCAATGTTCTTCTGAATCTCAATGATCTTCATTCCTATTTATATTCTGAATTCTATTTCCACCATTTCAGCCATCTCCTCCAGCAAAGGTTCTTAACTAAGTAGTGCAGTTGTCTGGAGGAAAGAAAGCACTCTCACTTTTTAAGCTGTCAAGAGTTTTTGTGCTTGTTCTATCTCATCTTTGTGGGCTGATGTTTCTTCAGTCTTTGAAGTTGCTGTCCTTTGGATGAGGTTTTTTAAAAATTCGTCCTTTTTGATGACCTTGGGGGTTTGATTGTGGCATAAGGTGGTTTCAATCAACTGGCTTCATTTCTGGAAGATTTTAGGGAGTTGTCTCATCTCAGCATTCCTGGACTGAGTGCTCTAACCCTGAGGGACTGGTATCAGGCCCAAGCTTTGTTCTCTGGCTCAAAGTTAGGAACCTACTGTGCTGGAGGGACCAAGGTGCTCCTGGACCACTGGTCACATTACTCCAATGGGTGGTACCAGCCAAAGCACTTCATAGGGCAGTGGCCACTGGATTAGTTTTCATTTGCACATACCAGCAGCAACAGCAGTGGCACTATGGTAAGGTGAATGCTCATGGGCTGCAGCAGGATGCTAGTGGTGCTGGGATACCAGCCTCCATGCAGGCATTCACAGCAGCAAAAGAGGTAGCATGACTTGGGCGGTGCAAGGGTCTTCAGCCAGTGACCATGTGTATGTTTGTGGTGGTGGTGGTAGTGGTGTTAGCAAGGAGACAGGGTGGTGTTGGGAGCAGGACGGTGTGTGCAGCTGTGTGTGTGCTCACATGAGTGGTGGTGGCTGCTCAGGGAAAGGGTGGGATTCACTGTTCTCCATGCCTAGTTTTGTGCCAGTTGCAGTTTTGGCACAGGGCCAGGGTGCTGTTGGTAGCAGAGCTGGTGTGTTCCACGCCCACCAACACTGACAAGTATGGCAAGGGACAGGAGAATGGGGTGTACTCATGCCAGCAACAGTGGCATGGCAGTGTGTGCACACATGTGCACTGGTGGGGAAGGGAAGGCAAAGTTTGCTTGCAAACACATGCAGTGGCAAAGCAATATGGGCGGCCACAGGTGAGTGTATACAGAGAAAGCTGCATGGGGGAGGCTATAGTTAAGGGAGGGAAAGGGAAGCCTGGTGCACATCTGTGAAGGTTGCTCTGCTGGATCTATATAGTGGTCAGGCATGGCCCACCAGCACAGGAGCTATGATGTGGGCCGCCAAGGAGGTATCTGGGAGCTGCACTGCAGGCAGGTGCAGCCAGGCTGGGGCTCTGTGAGACACCAGCAGACCAAGGGATGCTCAGGTCAAACTGGTCCTGTCTCATGGGCAAGACCACCCTGCAGAGTTCAGGTCTGACTGTGCCCCTAGGGCTAAAGTGTCCTATGGGAGCAAGTCAAGCCTAGGGACATGGGTGTCCCTGGCTGTACTCCAGTACAGACACTGTTGCACCGAACTCTCTGGGCTCTGCACCAGCTGGATTTCTGCCCCTACCCCTTCTCTAGACATCTCTTCCTGCCAACTCAAGTATCTCTGGTGGTTGAGAGTTCTCTTCTTGTTGGGATTCTGGAGGCCCATGGTGAGAGTGGGCTGCTCCTTGCCTGTTAAACTCACCCCTTCCACAGGAATCAGTGGGGGCCAGAATGAGTCCTGGTGTGCAGTATCCTTGTTCAGGGTTCCCAGCTTCCTCCCCTTCAGCCCAGCCTCTGTGTCTTTCCTCTGTCCACTCTCAATGCCTTCCCTCAGAAGATGTGCTAGGAGTGCAACAGTCCTCCTGATGTCTTGGTCCCTCATTGGGAGATGTTTCTACTGGCTGCATCTAGTAGGCCATCTTGGAGCAGCAATTTGCATGTTATAGCTCAGACAGTTTGTTTGAATGCACACAGAAAAGAAAAAAAGAATGAAAAGAAATTAAAAACACCTACTAGATCTAGGGAAAAGCCTCAAAAGAGCAAATGTAAGAGTCACTGGAATTTGAGAGGGAGTTGAGAAATAGCAAGGTGTAGAAAGTTATTCAAAGAAATAATAGCAGAAAACTTTCTAAACCTAGAGAAAGATATAAATATACAGGTACAGGAAGGTCAGATATCACCAAATAAATTCAAATCCAAATAAGACCACCCCAAAGCATACAATAATCATACTCTCAAGGGTCAAGAACAAAGAAAGGGCCAGATGCAGTGGCTCACACCTGTAATCCCAGCACTTTGGGAGGCCAAGGCGGGCAGATCACAAGGTCAGGAGTTTGGGACCAACCTGACCAACATGGTGAAACCCCATCTTTACTAAACATACAAAAAAAGTTAGCTGGGCATGGTGGCACATGCCTGTAATCTCAACTACTCAGGAGGCTGAGGCAGAAGAATTGCTTGAACCCAGGAGGTGGAAGTTGCAGTGAGCCAAGATAGTGCCATTGCACTCCAGCCTGGGCAACAGAGCAAGACTCCATCTCAAAAAGCAAAACAAAACAAAACAAAACAAAAACGAAAAACAAAGAAAGGATCCTAAAAGCAACAAGAGAAAAGAAAATAACATGTAAAGGAGCTCTGATTTGTCTGGCAACAGACTTTTCAGCAGAAGCTATACAGGCCAAGAAGAAGTGGGAAACATTCAAAATGCAAGGAAAAAAACTTTTTTTTTTTTTTTTGAGACAGAGTCTCACTTTGTCACCCAGGCTGGAGTGCAGTGGCACAATCATGGGTCACTGCAGCCTCAATTTTCCTGAAGCCCAAGTGCTCCTCCCACTTCAGCCTCTCGAGTAGGTGGGACTATAGGTATGAGCTACCAAGCCTGGTTAATTTTCAAATTTTTGTAGAGACAAGGTCTCCCAGTATTGCCCAAGCTAGTCTTGAACTCCTGAGCTTAAGTTTTCCTCCTGCCTTGGCCTTCCAAAGTGCTGGGATTATTGGCATGAGCCACCACAACTGGCTGGAAAAAAAACTTTCAGTCATGAATACTATATCCAAGAAACTATGAAACATGAAGAAGACAGACTTTCCCAAATGAAAACTGACAAGGTGTGATCATCACCAGCTCTATCCTATAAGAAACGCTAGAGGGAGCTCTTCACTCTGAAAGAAAAGGATCCTAATATGTAACAAGAAAACATCTACATGTTTAAAACTCACTGGTAAAAGTAAGTACATAGACAAATAGACAAATACTCTAATACTGTAATAGTGATGTGCAAGCTACTCATGTCTCTAGTTTGAAAATTAAAAGGAAAATCTATCAAAAATTGTAATAACCACAGTAATTTGTTAAGAGATAGGCATTATAAAAAATGTGAGTTGAGACAATGAAAAGTCAAAATGTAAGGAGATGGAGCTAAAGTGTAAAGTTTTCTTCAGTTTTTCTCCTTTTCTTTGTGATTAAAGTTAATTTTCATCTTAAATGACAACTGGTTAAGTTTAAAATAATTTGTTATATCTATAAGATGTTTTCTGTAAGCCTCACAATAGCCACAAAGCAAACACCTATAATAGATACACTAAAAATAAAAAGCAAGGAAATTAAAACATACTACCAGAGAAAATCACTTAAGCACAAAGGTAGACAGTAAAAAAGAAAGTAAGGGAGAGAGGAGTTGCAAAATGACCAGAAAACAACTAATGTAATGTCAATAGTAAGTTCCTACCTATCAATAATAACATTAAAGTAAATTGACTAAATTCTCCAAATTAAAGATAGAGTGGCTGAATGGATTAAAATAAAACAAGATGCAACTATATTTTGCCTACAAGAAACTCACTTCCTAAAGATTCACATAGGCTGAAGCTAAAGAAAAAACATATTCTATGCAAATGGAAACCAAAAAGGAATAAGAGAAGTTATACTTAGATAAAAATAAACTTCAAGTCAAAAACTGTAAAAAAGACACAAAGAAAGTGGATTAGGCCGTTTTTGCATTGCTACAGAGAAATACTTGAGGCTGGATAACTTATAAAGAAAAGAGGATTAACTGGTACACAATTCTGCAGGCTTCACATCAAACCCCACAGACTAGTATATCCCAAGCAGAAAAAGATGAACATAAATCCATAACTAGACACATCAGAGTGAAACTTCAGAACACCACAGATAAAAAAGGCAATCTGGAATATAGGCAAAAAGGAAGGAAGGATCACCTACAAGGGAACCAGAATTAGCACAATAACAAAAGTCTCAACAACAATGGAAGCCAGAAAATAACAGAATCAGGACTTTGGTATATGGAAAAAAATTACTGATCAACCAAGAAATGTGAACTCAGCAGAACTCTAAAAAAATGGTTTCCATCTCTTTTTAATGAGAAAATTTACTTCTAAAGGCCTGCTTTACAAAAACTTTTGGTAATGTGCTCAGAAAGAAAAGGAAAAATAATACTATAAAAGTTATCTGAGATGCCAAGAACATGGTAATATGTAAAGAAACCAAAAGCAACAGTGTCAGGTTAAAATAAGCATGCTTTATAATTTGTAGTATCTTTTTAAAGGCAGATGTGCTGGTTCCTCTCTGCCGCTGAATGCAACAATGAAGACCTGGGCAAAATGCATGAAGCAGCAGTATCAGGTGGGTTGGAGTAAAAGAGCAGAAAGAAAACTAGTAGTCAGCTTACTATAGTTTCCCTGCAGTAACTCCTAGACTGACTTCAAGGCAGCCTAAAACCCAGAGGTACAAGTCAGCATGGACAGATAAAGCTTTAGGGAAAGCCCTCAGTTCTGGCGTAGGGAGTGATAAAGGGGTCTTCCTGGAAATGACAACAGCAGCAGGGCTGATAAGCCCGTGCAATCTGAAGAAGGGGAATCTTCCTCTCCAATCAGAAGAACTGTGGTCCCAAGAGCGTGGGGAAAACCTCCGTGGCTTTTTTCCCTCTTTCTCTTACCACTTGACCCCGGATGAGGGCACAGATGCAAGAAGTGTACAGCAAGGTAGGGTAAATTAAGCCCTAAATTTCTGGCTGAACGACCAAAAAGGAAAATGCCAGGAAACTGAAAAGCACTGAGGAGATCACAGAGAGAGAGAGGAGCTCAGGAAGGAAACCCCAAAATATTGTTTATAAGCTCAGGGGCTGATTCCTAAACTGCACAGAGATCAGATCACAGACCAGACTACCAAAGACTGAGAGCTGAATTCAGAGGTCGGGTCCCATCCAGGTTCCTCACTGGGTGGCACATGCACTGGCTAGATCCAAATAGCATTGTAAGGGCCTGGAAAACAGAACTCGAATAGAAACCACCGCAGAAGACTGATTCGAACTTGTGGGCAGAACTCAACCAGGTCAAAGCTTGAGAAAAATACCAGCATTCTCCATAGGACATAAACAAGATTGTCTCATAAGATAATATTCAAAATATTAGGATACAATCCAAAATTGCTCATCATAAGAAGACAGGAAAATCTCAGTTCACATGGGAAGAGACATAGATGACTATGAAGAGAAGTTATAAAATATTCCAAATCGGGGAAAACACTGTTGAAAAGGTAGAAAATCTCAGGAACGAAATAGAAAATATAAAGAACCACCAAATGAACATTTTAGAACTGAAAAATGCAATAAAGTTTTTTAACTCTTTTTGTCAAGGTGGCGGATTAGAGGCATTGCTAGCACGCCTCTCCCACGTGGAAGGACAAAATAGTGTAGAGAGATTCACGTTGTGAACTTTTTTCAAGAAGCGATGCAGTCATTGAACAGGAACACCCAAGGAACCTTTGAAGGACGCAGGAGGCTGCAGTCTACACTGTGAATCAGGTGAAGGACTGTGAGTCCCAGAGCGACAGAGGGGAAGAGTTTGCCTCTGGGATGCACACCCCCACCAGGGACCTTGAAAATACAGGACACGGAGAAACGGCCCTAACCCCACCCAGCAAAGGAACCAACTTGGGGAGGGTGGTGGAATCTAAATATAAAAATAGAAGCAGTGGCAGAGGACACTTGCCTACACTCCCAGATCCCAGCACAGGAGGGCAGCCGTCCCTTACTGTTCTCACGGGGGACCCCGTGGAGGACAGGCAAAAAGTTTAGAGGGCGGTCGCGGGTTGAAAGCAGCTCCCAATGGGGTTTCACGATATATATAACCTTGGGTGGGGATCAACTCCCTTGGCCAGCGGGGCAGAGTGAAGAGTGGGCTGCGAGAGTGAAAAGTGGGCCGTGAGTGCAGAAGCCGCGGGTACAGGAGCCTCAGGTGCCGGCTTTGCTGGGCAGGGAAGGGTGTGGCGTGAAAGCCACAATGGCAGTCTCCCATGGAGAAAGCTGCTAACTCTGGCAAGTTCCAGTTACAGACTGATTGGAATTCAGCTCGCCGCTGCCAGTGGAAGCTGTGGTAGTAGATCTGCCTCACTAAGTGCATGGCAAATGTGGGGCTTACCGCTCCCTGCTACGCCCCACTCTGCACAAACTCTTCTGCGCAGCAGAGGCAGAAGAACATTAACCTAGTGGCCTGAGACCCCTCCATCTCCCAACATTCACAGGAGCTGCCTGCCCCGCACACGGAGAATCAGAGCACAAACCTGACCGACCCGGCCCCCAGCTGGCTTTGTCCTGCCACCTGCTCTGGTAGCTTAACACAAAGCACAGAATCTCTTGAGAGCTACGTGGCCCCACCGATTGCCTGTGAAACCAGAGTATTCCTCCACGCCGCCACTGCCACCACCACCACCACCACCACCACCACCTCCCGCCGCCACCACCACCACCACCACCACCACCACACACAAACACACCCACACACACACCCTCCTGGCAACATAAAGCAAGCAAAAATCCCACTGTTACTACCGCAGCTGGTGTTCATTTTCAAGCACCACCTCCCAGTTGGAGGTCAACCAGCACAGTCCATTACAGCATCTGCTGGTAGAATAACACTGCACCCAGGAAAGAGGAGATTATATGATCTCAGCTCTCACCACTGCGTGCATCACCCCAGCTAACCAGGAGGTCCTGAGTCCACATAACCAGCTCATTACTACTCTAACTAGCATTCAAGAAAGCTAACATACTACGGCTACCAATAACCAAGGAATTTCAGAGTCTACATCACCCCTGCGACCCCCATTAGAGCTGGTGTTGCCACCCACTTCTGGGAAACTTGAAAATGGGTCACATCACCAGATCCCTTGCAGGCATTCCCCAACACCAGACTGGAGGATGGCAACGGCACAGGGCAGCTAAACCCAGAGAAGCAACAACATTCACGTAGCGTGGCTCACAGGGACTCCCACTCATAGGGAAAGGGGGAGTGCACCCCATCAAGAGAACACCATGTGGGACCAAAGAATCTGGATAGGCCTTGAGCATCAGATCCTTCCGATGATGGAAAGCTTCCTTGAGCAGAGGTACAGTTGAAGTGCTGGGCTCAGCAGGGCAAGTATTCAGCTCTATCACAACAGTCAGACATCTTTGGTGCACGGGAAGGATCTTGGAGAAGAGGAAGACTTTCCCCCCTTGTTCGCCACCATATGCACAGCTGGGACTTCTCCCACAGGAGCACGACATGGGCGCAACTATAGATGGCCATTCTGGAACACATCAAGGTGACTACATCCCCACAAGAGGAGCACCCTCCAGGTTCAGGCTGGCACAAGAAACAGTCACAATTCCTCTCTATTTGGAACACCAACAATCCTACAGATGAAAAGAGGTACCTGTCTGATCTGAATAGCCAGAACACTGGGACAGGAGCATATCTAAGAGGTGGAAAATGTTCCTGCTGACCTTGCAGGGGAGCTAAGGTGGCTCCAACCCTTCTCCCGGATAAGACCTCCCTGTGACTGACTCACTGAGGGCTCCTCCAGCCACCTCTGTCAAGCCTGGGACTTCATTTATCCACTTGCTTTAGCCACAACCGATCCCTACTCAGGGACACCTCCCCTAGTGGCCTGAAACCTGAACCATCAAGCCAGTAAATAAAATACTGGAGGAAAATAAATAAATAAATAAATAGAAATAAATTTAAAATAAATAAATACTGGAGGAAATACATACATACATACATACTGGAGGAAACCTGAGCCATCAAGTCAGTAAATAAAATACTGGAGGAAAATTAAAAAATGAGATGAGAGAAGGAGATAAGCTTTAAGAAACCTCTCCCATTCCAACCCCCTAGAAGATAATGGAATGGAAAACCAAAAACTGCATGTTCTCACTTATAAGTGAGAATATGCAAAGGTGTACAGAGTGTTATCATGGACTTTAGAGGTTCAGAAGGGAAAGGGTGGGAAAGGGTGGGAAGGGGACCAAGGGAACAAAATCTATACATTAGGTACAATGTATACTATTCAGGTGATGAGTGCACCAAAATCTCAGAATTCACCACTATATAATTCATCCATGTAACCAAAAACCACTTGTACCCCCATTAATAAATAAAATAAATTTTAAAAATAAAAAATAAAGTTTTAACTCACTGAGCTTGCAGCAGAATGGAGACGGCAAAGGAAATAGTGAATTTGAAGATAGCTCAATAGAAACTATGCAATTTGAATGACATCAAGAAAAAATTGTTTATAAGTAAATAGAGTCTCAAGGACATGAAGGACGATACCAAAACGTTTAACATTCATGTCATCAGAGTCAAAGAAAGATAAGAGAGTGTGGTGCAGAAAAAATAAAATAATGGCTTCCAATTTTTCAAATTTAATAAAAGACATAACTTACAGCTTCAAAAATCTCAACAAATCACCAACAGGATAAAACAGACAAATCCTCATCCAGATAATCTCAATCAAACTAACGAAAAACTAAAGTCAAGGAAAAAAATCTTGAAAGCAAGCAGAGAAAAGCAACATATTTCTTATGAGAAACAATAATTCAAATGAGTGCAGCGTTCTCATCAAAAACAATGGAGGCCAGAAGATACATCTGACAAAGGACTAATATCCAGAATCTACAACTCAAACAAATTAGCAAGAAAAAAACAATCTCACCAAAAAGTGGACTGAGGACATGAATAGACAATAATTCTCAAGATACACAAAATGCCAACATATGAAAAATGCTCAACATCACTAATCAAGAAAACACAAATCAAAACCACAATGTGATACCACCTTACTCCTGCAAGAATGGCCATGATCAAAAAAAATCAAATAATAGATGTTGGCATGGATGTGGTGAACACTGTTGGTGGGAATGTAAACTAGTACAACCACTATGGAAAACAGTGTGGAGATTCATAAAGAACTAAAAGTAGAACTACCATTCGATCCAGCAATCCCATTACTGGGCATCTATGCAGAGGAAAAGAAGTCATTATACAAAAAAGGTACTTGCACACACATGTTTATAGAAACAAAACTCACCATTGCAAAAATGTGCAACCAACCAAAATGCCCATCAATTGACAAGTGGATAAAGAAACTGTGATATACATATACACATACATACAATGGAATACTACTCAGCCATAAAAGGAATGAATGGCAGCAACCTGGATGCAATTGGAGACTATTATTCTAAGTGAAGTAACTCAGGAATGGAAAACCAAACATCCTATGTTCTCACTCATAAGTGAGAGCTAAGCTATGAAGATGCAGAGGCTTAAGAATGATACAGTGGAATTTAGGGACTCAGGGGGAAAGGGTGGGAAGAGGGTGAGGGATAAAATAATACAAATTGGGTGCAGTGTTTACTGCTTGGGTGATGGGTGCACCCAAATCTCATAAATCACTACTAAAGAACTGACTCATGTAACCAAACACAACCTGTTCCGCAATAACCTATGGAAATAAAATTTTTTTTAAAAGAAAGTAGAATAATATTTTTAAAGTGCTGAAAGTAAAGACCTATCAACTCAGAATTCTACATCCAGAAAAAAATACCTTTGAGAAATGAAGGTGAAATGACATTCTCAGATGAAAAGAAAAAAAAAAACTAAGATAATCCATTTCCAGCACACATAATCTAAAAGAATTGCTCAAGAAAGTTTTTCAGACAGAAGGGAAGTGATGTGAGAAGGAAACCTGAGACACCAGGAATCAAGCGAAAACAACAGAAACATTAAATATCTGGGTAAATATAACAGACTATCCCTCTTCTAATGAGTTCTTTAAAATATATTTGATGGTTGGAAGCAAATATTTTAACATGACTAATAGGTTTTTAATATACATAGATGTGATTAATGGGCTGACCGACTGAGTTCATCTGCTCTCAAAAAACCACGGCTTCTCCCTCTGCTCAGCATGTCTTCTCTCCACCATGAGGTTCATTAAACATTTTGTTATTCTGAGAATCATGCCATACATTTGTACCCCTCTAAGCCTTGATATGATCTATTCCTTCTTCCTAGAATTTCTTTTCCTCTTTGCCTAGAAAACTTGTACATATCCTTAAAAATCCAACACAAGGGCTAAGTCACTCCTTCTTTCTCTTCAGTCCCCATCGCCCTTACACCCAACCTCTATTGAAGTATTTAATATGCTCTTTGGACACTGGTTGTCTACACATTTGTCTCCCCAACCAGACAGCTTGCTCCCAATAGGAGGGATCAGGAGAGTCTCATTACTATATTCCCATTACCCATTAACCGTTATATTCATTCATGTCTTGTCATCCATTCAACAAATATTAATTGAATGTCCACTGTGTGTCAGCCTCCATATGAGGCACTGGAATGCAAACGTGAACAAGTCAGAGTCCCTGCCCCCTTGGAGATTAGCGTGGACCACACTGTCTGGCACATAGCCCATAGTGAATATCCAGTAAGTTATTTTAAGTTGGATTGTACTTGCTTATAGTTCTCTACCAAGGATCCCTTTGACCTGTCTTAGACATGAGAGCTTTCACAGATACAAAGGAGTGGAAAGCTAAGTGGGCCCTGATTCCCAAAAGCACCTCAGCCTTGGTTGTCAAAAACTAAGCAACTCTTCTAGTCCTTTTGTGTCCCACATCTCAGCAAATACACACACAAACACATATCATATACCTAGTTGCCCCAGCCAAGAACCAGGGAGTAACAATGACCAATCTTTCCTTCTCTTCTGCTCTCTCTCACAGTCTACTCTCTTTCTCTTCCTGTCATCACCAATTAAACAATGGAGTCCTGACCATTCCACTTCCTTAGCAAGTCTTCCACCCTGCTCATCTCCATTCCTGCTTCCCCTACTTGCTGCAGGCCTTTATTATCTCTCCCCAGCACACCAAAGACGTCTCCTCATGGGTCTCCTGTTTTCTGTGCAACCACATCACTTATCTCTTCCTGACCCCAAATTCATGAATTTCCCTGAAATGTCATCAGTTCCCTGCAACTCTTGCTGTCTGTTTGCCCAGAATGCCCACCCCCTCCCCAACTGTCCTTTATTCCCATCAACCTGGTAGATATCTACTCAGATTTAAAGACTCAGCTCAAGTTGCCTCCCTGAGAAGCCTTTTCTATGTCCTCGAGGTGAACCTATCCCTCCCTACTTTGTACCCCCGTAATACCCCCCACAGGATTCTTTCTCCACTGTAACACTGTTGCATTTTTTTTATGTCTTTGTTTTCCCCCACTAGACTAGGAACTCCTTGAGGGAAAACAAAATCTCTATGTTCTCAACGCCTGGTGCACAATATATGCTCAATAAATACTTTTCTGAATGAATCCAGTAAACAACAAAATACTTCCCTGTCTTTGGCCTTTGTGAAACAAGCAGCTAGGCCTTCCAGAAGGGGCTTCTTTGAGCCTCTACAAGAGTCAAATTAAGTAAGTAATTCATTGGGTTGTCTGCCTTGGTAGACTTGAAGAGGCCAACTCTACCTAATTTTCCCTAGCCTGAGGCCCAACTGGTTCTCACCCAACAACCTCGTGACCACATCCAGATGGTCCCTCTAACCCGAGCACTGCCAATGACATGTAGGACAGTCTCACACAATCTCATACTCCTCTCTCTTCTGCAATCTTAATCTCCAAACCCAATTTTGCCTCTCCTTTAACCCTTTGTCCCCACCACAGTTTTATCCTTCATCCATTCCTATAACATCTCCCTTGTTTATTCCCCAGACTTTCTCTTCTTGCCTTCAAACCTTCAACCTATGCATAAGCATAATCGTTGCGCATAAAAGTTATTGAGGCTAGGCATGGTGGCTCATGCCTGTCATCCTAGCATTTTGGGAGGACAAAGCAGGAGGAGTGCTTGAGGCCAGGAGTTTAAGACCAGCTTGGGCAACATAGCCAAACCCCCATCTCTATGAAAAGTAAAAAAAAAAAAAAAAAAAAAAGTTAGCCAGGCGTGGTGGCCTGCACCTGTAGTCCTAGCTACATGGGAGACTGAGGCCGGAGGATCGCTTGAGCCAAGGAACATAAACATAAAGCTATGGTGAGCTACAATCGTGCCACTGCACTCCAGCCTAGGTGACGGAGAAAGACCCTGTCTCTAAATATATAAATAATTTTTTCAAAAAGTTATTGAACATCTATGTGTCCAGATCCTGTGTCGGGCACTGAAGGTAAATAGAGAAATAGGTATAGTCTGTGCACAGGGGAAACTCAGGGAGGCAAAGAGATAATATGTAAATGCCAATCCAGTCTATCCATAAGCATTGGCCTCAGGTTTTGGAAGGGTCCATTCCATGGACTGTGGAGGTGGTCAAAAAGTGCTGCTTCTTTTTCATTTGTGTGTGTGTGTGTGTGTGTGTGTGTGTGTGTGTGGAGATGGGGTCCCACTATGTTGCCCAGGCTGGTCTCAACTCCAGGGCTCAAGCAATCCTCCCACCTCAGACTCCCAAAGTGCTGGGATTACAAGTATGAGCCACCATTCCCAGCTAAAAAAAAATGCTTCTTGAAAGAGGCAGGGCTTGACAGGGATTTGAGCTGGGAAAAAAGTTCTTGAACAAGTTCAAAAAAAAAGGAGATCAAAATTTCAGATTGAAGTCAGTGGCTCAAGGAAAGACCCAGGAGTCAGCAAATGTGAAGTGTTTTAAGAGACCAGTAACTAAATGATTTGGGCTGGAGTGGAACACGGGTGTGGGAAAAGCATGGAGGTGAGTCTGCGAAGACAGTTTGGTGCTAGACGGTGGGAGGTATAATTACCAGGATTAGAAATTGGGACAGTGGCAGGTAAGCAAGAAGGTGAGGAATTCTGTGTTCTGGAGGAAGAGAGGATTAACTTGTAAACAGCATTTTATAAAGGTTCACGTGGCAGCTGTAAGGAGACAGGCTGGAGCCGGGACAGATTTATGGCAGGAAGTCTGTCATGATCTAGGTGGCAAAAATAGAATGAAACGATGGGATGGAGGAGAAAGATATTACGGGAGAAGAACCAGTTAGAGCTGGATGTTAATGAGAAAAGTCAAAGATAAGGGCAAAGTTTTGAGCCCATGACTTTGGGTACACATAAATGCCAGTGATAAAAAATGGAAAGCTTAAAGCAGGAAACTAAGACAAATGACTGACTTTGGTCATCAACAAATCTTTATGAGCAGTGGTGGGTATGAGACAAAGGAAGAGATATCCAGCAAGTCATGGCAAATCCAGACTTGCAACTTTTGAGAGAAGTCAGGTATTGAAAAGGAGATCAGGAGCCATCTGCACGGAAGAGGAGACCTGCAAGAGCAAAGGATGTGCAGGGAAGAGCAGGACTGAGCCTTGAGATCCACCTTCTTTTCAGGAGGAGGAAGGGGGCCGGGCGCGGTGGCTCATGCCTGTAATCCCAGCACTTTGGGAGGCCCAGGCGGATGGATCCCCTGAGGTTGGGAGTTTGAGACCAGCCTAGCCAACATGGTCAAACCCCGTCTCTACTAAAAATACAAAAATTAGCCAGGTGTGGTGGTACGCACCTGTGGTCCCAGCTACTCAGGAGGCTGAGGCACAAGAATCGCTTGAACCTGGGAGGCAGAGGTTGCAGTGAGCCGAGATCATGCCACTGCACTCTGGCCTGGGCGACAGAGTGAGACTTTATCTCAATTAAAAAAAAAAAAAAAAAAAAAAAAAA
>NC_045449.1:6680227-6751716 GCF_002776525.5 Piliocolobus tephrosceles
CTGTAATCCCAGCACTTTGGGAGGCCGAGACGGGCGGATCACGAGGTTAGGAGATCGAGACCATCCTGGCTAACACGGTGAAACCCCGTCTCTACTAAAAAAAATACAAAAATCTAGCCGGGCGAGGTGGCGGGCGCCTGTAGTCCCAGCTACTCCGGAGGCTGAGGCAGGAGAATGGCATAAACCCGGGAGGGGGAGCTTGCAGTGAGCTGAGATCCGGCCACTGCACTCCAGCCGGGGCCACAGAGCGAGACTCCGTCTCAAAAAAAAAAAAAGGCTGGGCGCAGTGGCTCAAGCCTGTAATCCCAGCACTTTGGGAGGCCGAGACGGGCGGATCACAAGGTCAGGAGATCGAGATCATCCTGGCTAACACAGTGAAACCCCGTCTCTACCAAAAACTACAAAAAAACTAGCCGGGCGAGGTGGCGGGCGCCTGTAATCCCAGCTACTGGGGAGGCTGAGGCAGGAGAATGGCGTGAACCCGGGAGGCGGAGCTTGCAGTGAGCTGAGATCTGGCCACTGCACTCCAGCCTGGGCAACAGAGGGAGGAAAAAAAAAAAAAAAAGCAAGCAAAAAAACAAACAAAAAACGGTGGTGAAAAGGAGCTGAGCATATTCCCTTCTATTGTCCATGAATTTTTACAATTAGTAGGCATTATTTTAATAATTAGCCCCACTGCCACTCCAGCCAAAAAGCAGTGGTGATAAGTCACTTTGCTCTCCCACATCTCTGTATCTCTCTCCAGCCATCCCTCTTAGCTCGTTCTCAGCCAGCGCCCCATCTCCCCTCCAGCACACCCCTAATCTTCCCACTCCAGGCTTTAAACTCTCCGCCATAGTTTCCTCCAAGTGTTGGTCAGTTACTCTTTGTAGGGGAGAAGAGTAAACTGTCCCAGGGACCAATATAAAAAGAGAGCTTGTTTCTGCCTCTAATGTTTTGTTTATGGTGGTTCCCATACCTGTTACTTTCCCTCCAGCTGCTGTTTCCAGTTTTTTGTTTGTTTGTTTTGAGACAGAGTCTTGCTCTGTCACCAGGCTGGAGTGCAGTTCGTGTGATCTCAGTTCACTGCAACCTCCGCCTCCCTGGTTCAAGCGATTCTTCTGCCTCAGCCTCCCAAATAGCTGGGACTACAGGCGCATGCTACCGCGCCCATTTAATTTTTGTATTTTTAGTAGAGACAGGGTTTCACCACGTTGGCCAGGCTGGTCTCAAACTCCTGACCTCATGATCCGCCCGCCTCGGTGCTGGGATTACAGGCGTGAGAAACAGCGCCTCACCTTGTTTCCATCTTTAATGACACCTTGTTTAGGAAAACCTCCAAGATCATAATTGTGTGGCTTTGACTGAAGTTTTACTCTGACCCTCTGCATCTTGACATTTACTAGGCAAAACATAACAAACCAATAGTGATATCTTCCCTCTGTATGGTACAAGGTGGCTTATAATGCATTCTCACTTGCATTATTTTATTTGAGCTTCTCCTGGGAGGTACGTATGACAGCTATTTTTCCCACTGAACAAAGAAACTAAGGCTCAAATAAGCTGCAGGCTGCAGAGCTTGCAAATGGTAGAACAGGAACTGGAACCTAGAATTTCCAGTTCCCAGTTCATTGCTTTTTGTACAATGTCTCATGTGTTTATACAGTTACTTCTTCAACATCCTCACGTCTTCTTTTGGATATGCACCTTCCTCTTCTTCTCAAATTATAAATAAGAATGAAATGACCTTATCTCAAAATCAGTACATCTGATCCAGCACCATTTGGCTGAAAGATTTATCTTCAGTGTCACCCTCATTTTTATTATAACTTTAGGCCCCCTTTACTTCTCATAATTTACACACACACACACACACACACACACACCCCATATGCAATTGCCAGATCCTACTCCTTGTTCCTGTTGCAGTATCTTTTCAAATCACTCCTCCTCCCTTCTCACTACCAAATCCTCCTCTCGTTTCCTGGGTTATCACATTTCTGAGAGCAAGATAAACATTTTCTCAGATATGTATAATAGAAAAAAATTACAAAGAAAATAATGTATAAAAAGCTGAATGTTTGGTAACTACTATGGAACTTGCCTTTCTGCCATTAAAAAACAAAAAGCAAAAAAAAAAAAAAATAAAGTTGGGAAAATATGTGGAACAACTGTTTTCAAAGAGAAAACAGATAGTGCTGGACTATGAACAAATAAGATGAATCCTATATTGCACAGGCGTTCTGCCTAGGGGCAAATCCTCAATTACAGAACCAGAAGACTCTCACATAGAACTGCACTGAACTGAGAAAACAGAGATCAGAGTGCAGAAAGGTTGAGGCAGAATTTAGGGGGAAAAATACTAGACAGGAGGAAGCTACAAGGAGAAAGAGCTCCAGAAATCTGCATAGAGGTCTCCTGAGTGTTTGGCTGAATAGCAATCTGATAAAGGGTAAATTCCATTAGGCTAGGCAAACACCTGCCAGAGAACAATTACTTGAAATCTGTAGGTCAAAAAATGTTGAGCTCACACAGGACTAGAAATTCTTCCAGTTCCCACTGGTCGGAGTGGAGAGACCTCATTAAATGTATGTGGCATTCAGTAAAGACCCAGGAGGGTTACCCTTAGGAGAGGGGCTAACCTGGCCATGGGTACAGGCCACTCTAGCTCTATCCTTTAGAATGCTTTAAAAACAAACCTCAAAAAGATAAAGGGATCTGCAAGTAAATCAATTATCTAACAGAACAAAGCCCACCACTCTTCAAAGAAATACAACAAAATCAAGCACTCGACAACATTAAATTTACAACATCTGGCATCCAATCAAAAATTACTAGCTATGCAAAGAAGCAAGAAAGTGTGGTCCATAATCTGAATAAAATGTATTCAATAGAAACAAACCAGATATAACAAAAATGATGCAACTGTCAGACAAGGCTTTTAAGATGACTATTATAAATATGCTCAAAGATTTAAAGTAAAATATGCACATAGAAGGGAGAGGAATGAAAAATATAAAAATAATCTAATGGAACTTGTAGAGATGATCAATACGATATCTGACATAAACATTTCACCAGATGCAATAAACAGCAGATAAAATACTATTTAAGGTCAATGAATTTGAAGACATAGCAATAGGAATTATCCAAAAGGGAAGCATAAAGATAAAGAGGTAAATATTTAATGTATAAAAGTTAAAACTTTCTGAAACATAATAAATATAAAAAGACAACAGACTTGGAAAAATATGTACAATAAATATATGTACCTTGTCTGTATTATATAAGGAACACTTGAAAGTTGGTAACAAAGTTCTTGAGATCCCAAAGACTAATGTATGCAAAAGTAAGTACAGGCCATTCACCTAGGATGAAATAATCAGAAAATAAATGCAGAGGAGAACGTTTCAGCTCACCAATGATCACATAAATGCAGACAAAAATATCACCAAGGTGCTAATTTATAGCTATTACATTTACGAAAATTTTAAACATTCTAAACCTTATACCATCTGCCAGGATATTTTCTAAAAGAATAAAATAATTAAATGTAAAAATCAAAACCATAAAAGCCTTTCCAACTATGACTCAAAATCTAAAAGTCATAAAAGCAAAGATTGATAAGATAAATGATGAACTGGGAATAAATATTTGGCATTCATATTACAAAAGGCTAATCTCTCTAATATTTAAAGAGATATTATAAAATATCTGAAATATAAAAATAACCACATGGAACTTCTAGAGATGATAAATGCAATATCTGAAATAAACATATCACTAGACACAATTAACAACAGTTAAAAAAGAGATCATTAACCCAGAAAAATGGTGAAAGACATGCCAAGAGAGATCACAGAAAAGGAGCTAAAAATGGCTTTGATACACTTGAAAAGAGATTCAGCCTCACTCATAATAAGAGAAAAACAAATTAAAAGATACCAAAGTGCCATTTTTCACCAGATTGGCAAAAATCCAATAATAACAATGGTAATAAAAGTAATTAACACTCTCTTGCTATATGCCACTCACTGTTGTATGTGGTTTGGACATATTAACTCACATGCTTAACAACACATTCATGTGTAGAAGATAATGGGGGAATCATCCTCTCATGTTATGAGTGGGTATGTTAGTTAGACATAGCCCACTACAGGCGGGTGATTTGGTGATATCTAACAAGATTGTGAATGTATACATCCTTCAATCCAGCAGTAATGTTTGTGAGAATTCATTATCCATACACTTGCATGCAGGCAAAATAATGTGTAGAAGATTAATCATTGCCTTGCTGTTTGCTTTTAGTAAAAGACAGGAAAAGTAATTGTCTTATCAGCAGATACATATGTCTATCAGTACATTCATACAATGGAAGATTTTGCAGCTATCAAAAGAATGAGGAAGTTCTCTTGTGCTAACATAGGAAGGTTTCCAGATACAAACATAAAAGATAAAATTAGTAAGTGTGTTTAGTATGCTCTTTTGTATGCATTCATTTTTCTGGTTTATTCATAAAGAAACTCTACAAGATATTTAAGAACCAAACACTGTGATCTCCAAGAAAGAAGAGTGTGGGAACTAGAAAGATGGGGACAGGAAGACCACTTTTCATTGTATACCTATTTATTTATTCTAAAAATTGAAATAAAACTAGTGTATAAGTTCTTGGAGACATTATATATTAGAACAACATTATGGAGAACAATTTGTCCTCCTCTAGAAACATAAAAATATTCATGACCTTTTTCTCATTAATTCCTCTTCTAGAAATTTACTTCCAGAAATAATCCAATCCAAGAGGGAATGTGCAAAATGATTTTTAACTGTGTTACTAGTAAATGTAAAATTCGGAGTGGCTGAATTAATCATTGTAATCCACCAAATGAAATAAACAATTGAAACACAGAGTTAGAAAAACCATGTAGCAACTCCCAACACCCAGATCCTGGTTTGTAAATATTCTCCAAAGAAATCAGGGCTCTTTGAGAAAATGGCAGCCGGGCGCGGTGGCTCAAGCCTGTAATCCCAGCACTTTGGGAGGCCGACATGGGTAGATCACTTGTGCCCAGGATCAACGAACTTGATTTGAGACCAGCCTGGGCAACAGAGTGAGACCTTGTCTCTACCAAAAAAAAAAAAAAAAAAAATACAGCTGGGTGCAGTGGCTCACACCTGTAATCCCAGCACTTCGGGAGGCTGAGGTGGGAGGATCACCTGAGGCCAGGAGTTTGAGACCAGCCTGGCCAACATGGTGAATCCCGGTCTCTACTAAAAATACAAAAATTAGTCAGGTGTGGTGGCGCGCACCTGTAGTCCCCGTTACTTGGGAGGCTGAGGCAGGAGAATCACTTGAGCCCGGCAGGTGGAGGCTGCAGTGATCAGGGAGTGCTGATGGTGCCACTGCACTCCAGCCTGGGAAACAGAGTGAGACTCTGTCTCAAAAAACCAAACCAAAACAAAAATACAAACGTCAGCAAGGTGTGGTGCATGCCTGTGGTCCTAGCCACTCAGGAGGCTGAAGTGGGAGGATCGCTTGAGCCTGGGAGGTGGAGGCTGCAGTGAGCCAAAATTGTGCCACTGCACTCCAGCCTGGGTGACAGAGTGAGACCCTGTCTCAAAAATAAAAATAGTAACATACTAAGAGTGGTTTCTTAGTTAGGACAATTGACCACAGTCATGTGAGATGAGAGCATCAGGAGAAGCAAACTGGGGGAGGGGAATACAAAAACTCTCTGTTCTGTCTTCATTAATTCTCTGTAAATCTAAAATTATTCCAAAATAAAAAGTGTATTAAGAAAATACATTAGCAACAAGGAAAATGCTTATGATACAATATTAAATGAAAAGAAGGATGACATATCTGCTCAGGGTAAAAAAGAAGACAAATGGGGAAAGAAGGAGGGAGTGAGAGTTAGGCTCCTTCCTGCCTGTCCCACCTCATCTCAACTCCCTGACTCCAGTCTTGCTGATGCAGCCGCCCAAAGGAGTATCTGCCATTTTATTTCCTGCCAGTTCAAATCCCATCCCATCAGCTGTCATTAAGAAACCCTTTCCGGCTGGGCGTGATGGCTCACACCTGTAATCCCAGCACTTTGGGAGGCCGAGGTGGGCGGATCACCTGAGGAGTTCGAGAGTAGCCTGGCCAATATGGTGAAACCCCGTCTCTTCTAAAAATACAAAAATTAGCTGGGTGTGGTGGCAGGTGCCTGTAATCCCAGCTACTAGAGAATCAATTGAGCCCCGGAGGCAAAAGTTGCAGTGAGCCAAGATCAATCCATTGTACTCCAGCCTGGGTGACAGAGCAAGACTGTCTCCCCCCCCCAAAAAAAAGAGAGAGAGAATGAGAAAGAATAAAAAGGATGAAAAGGAAGGCCGAGTACTGATGACATCTGATCCAGCCACACCTTAATCCTATTGACCTCAGACTTAGCTCCATGAGCCAATAAATCCCCTTCCTACTTTATTTTTGAAATTGTAAATTGATAATTTATAATTATATAAATCTATGGGATACAAAGTGCTGTTACGATTTATGAATAATTAAATCAAGCTGGTTAACATATCCATTACCTCAAATACTTCACATTTTTGTGGTGAGAACATTTGAAATTTACTCTCTTGGCAATTTTGAAATGTACAATACTCTATTATTAACTATATTCACCATGCTGTGCAACAGAACTCAAAAGTATTTTTAAAATCCCCCTGTCTGGCCGGGCGCGGTGGCTCAAGCCTGTAATCGCAGCACTTTGGGAGGCCGAGACGGGCGGATCACGAGGTCAGGAGATCGAGACCATCCTGGCTAACACGGTGAAACCCCGTCTCTACTAAAAAAATACAAAAAACTAGCCGGGCGAGGTGGCGGGCACCTGTAGTCCCAGCTACTCGGGAGGCTGAGGCAGGAGAATGGCGTAAACCCGGGGGGCGGAGCTTGCAGTGAGCTGAGATCCGGCCACTGCACTCCAGTCCGGGCGACAGAGCGAGACTCTGCCTCAAAAAAAGAATAAATAAATAAATAAATAAATAAATAAATAAATAAATAAATAAATAAATAAATAATAAAAATAAAATCCCCCTGTCTGACTAAAACCTGATGCCCTTTGAATACCATCTCCTCATTCCCCACAACCCCCAGCCTCTGTAACCACCATTCTGCCTTCTGCTTCTATGGGTTTGTTTTAGATTCCACATCTATGTGAGAACCTGCAGTACTCGTCTCCCTGAACCTGACTTAATTCACTTAGCATAATATTCTCTAATTCCATCTATGTTGTCACAAATGTCAGAATATCTTTCCTTTCTGTTGTTGTTCTTGTTTTGTTTTTTTTGAGACTGAGTCTCACTCTGTCGCCCAGCCTGGAGTGCAGTGGTGTGAGCTCAGCTCACTGCAACCTCCACCTCCCTGGTTCAAGTGATTCTCCTGCCTCAGCCTCCTGAGTAGCTGGGATTACAGGCACCCACCACCATGCCCGGCTAATTTTTTGTATTTTTAGTAGAGCTGGGGTTTCACCACGTTGGCCAGGCTGGTCTCGAACTCCTGACCTCAAGTGATCCATCCACCTCAGCCTCCTAAAGTGCCAGGATTACAGGTGTGAGCCACCATGCCTGGCCGAGAATATCTTTCTTCTTTAAGGCTTAATAGTATTCCATTGTGTAAGTATGCAACATTGTCTTTATCCACTCATTTGTTGATGCAGTTAATTCTGTAACTTGCTATTGTGAATGGTGCTGTAATTAACATGGGGTATAGACATCCCTTCGACAAACTGATTTTAAACCTTTTTGGTAAATACCTGAAAGTGGGATTTCAAGATCATATGGCAATTTTATGTTTAGTTTTTTTGAAGAACCTCCATACTGTTTTCCATATTGATCATGCTAATTTACATTCCCACCAACATTGTACAAGGGTTCCCTTTTCTCCACACTCTTGACAACATTTATCTTTCATATTTTTGATAAAAGCCATTCTGACCAGTGTGAGATGATGGATGTCTCATTATGGCTTTAATTTGCATTTCCCTAATGATTGGCAATATTGAGTATTTTTCATTATATCTATTGGCCATTTATATGTATTCTTTTGAGAAACGTCTTTATCCCTGGAATGCAAGGAGGGTTCAACATATGCAAGTCAATAAATGATATGCCACATTAACAGAATAAATGACAAAAATCATATGATCATCTCATCAGAAGCAGAAAAAAATTTGACAAAATTCAACATCCCTTAATCATAAAAACAATCACCAAATTAGGTATAGAAGATAGGTATCTCAACAATAAAAGCTATCCAGAGATGCTCACAGCTAACAGTGACTCAGCAGTGAATAACTGAAAGCCTTTCCCCCAAGATCTGGAACAAGACAAGGATGCCCACTCTCGCCACTTCCACTCAACATGGAATTGGAAGTCCTAGACAGAGCAATCAAGCAAGAAAAAGAAATAAAAAGTAAAATAGTGAAGGCCTTTTATTCAAAGGAATAAATGGAATTTTCACTGTTTGCCAACGACATGATCTCATATACAGAAAATCCTGTCAAAAAAACTGTTAAAACTAATAAATACAATAAAGTTGCAGGATGCAAAATCAATACACAAAAATCAGTAGCATTTCTATACACCAACAACAAATTATCTAAAAAGAAATCAAGAAATCACACTCACAATAGCTACAAAAAATAAGATAAAATAAAATACCCAGGAACAGATTTAACCAAGGAGACAAAAGACTTATACAACGAAAACTATAAGATGTTGATGAAACAAGCTGAATAAGACACAAGTAAATGGAAAGATATTTCATGTTCATGGTTCAGAAGAACTAATATTACTAAAATGTCTATACTACCCAAAGTGATCTACAAATTCAATGCAATCCATATGAAAATCCCAACATCACTTTTCATAGAAATTAAAAAAAAATCCAAAACTTCATATGGGGCTGGACATGGTGGCTTACACCTATAATCTCAGCACTTTGGGAGGCCGAGGTGAGAGGATCACCTGAAGTCAGGAGTTCAAGACCAGCCTAGCCAACATGGTAAAACCCCATCTCTGCTAAAAACACAAAAATCAGCCAGGCATAGTGATGCTCACCTGTAATCCCAGCTACTTGGGAGGCTGAAGGATGAGAATCCCTTGAAGCTGGGAGGCAGAGGTTGTAGTGAGCCCTGATCACACCACTTGCACTCCAGTTTGGGCCATAGAGTGAGACTCCGTCTCAAAAAACAAAACAAAACAAAAATTCATATGGATCTACAAAAACCTCAAACAACCAAGGCAATCATGAACAAAAAGGACAAAGCTGGAGGTATCACACCACTGGATTTCAAAGTACACCAAAGTATACTACAAAGCTATAGCAATCAAAACAACATCGTATTGGGGAAAAAAAAAAAAAAAAGACACATTGACCAATGGAGTGGAATAGAGAGCCTGGAAATTAACCTACTACTTTACAGTCAATTGATTTTCAGCAGAGGTACCAGAATATGCAACAGGAAAAGGACAGTCTCTTCAATAAATAGTGTTGGGAAAACTAAATTTCCACCTGCAGAAGAAGAAAATTGGACGCTGATCTCACACCATGTACGGAACTAAAAATCAACTTAAAATGAATTAAAGATTCAAATGTAATACCAGAAACTCTAAACTTACTGGAAGAAAACACAGGGAGGAAAAACTACATGACACTCTCCGGGCAACGATTATTTGGATGTGACCCCAAAATCACAGGCAACAAAAGCAAAAATAGACAAATGGGACTATATCAAACTAAAAAGCTTCTGCATAGCCAATGAAACAACCAATGGCGTGCAGAAACAACTCAGACTGGGAGAAAACAGCTGCAAGCCATACATCTGACAAGGGATTAATATCCAAAATACAGAAGGAGCTCAAATAACTCAATATTAAGAAAACAAGAAACCCAATTAGAAAATGAGCAAGGGAACTGAATAGATATTTCCACTCAAGTTTTTAAGACATAAACATACTTTGGCATAAACACTGTATTCTACGCAATTACCTTTTGTAAATAATTTTTGTAAAGCCATCAGCTATATATCCAAATGATTTTTCACCTGAGGTGTCAGACAGGAAAATGTTTATATCAATACATAAATCAAATCATGTGCACTGACATTATTAACCTAGAAGCAAGTGGCTGCATAGAGAATAGTAAGAGCAAGGATATTTAGTCCATACTTTCAAATGGGGCTTGATGATTTGAAACAATAAAGTTGTTCACTGGCAGAATTTCCCACCAAGTCTGTATAAATTATGTGCTATTTGATAAAAGATAGCCGCAATGAAGCTAATTTTTTTTATCTTCAGTATTTGCTTTTAAGAGAAAAATCCTGAAGCTTGTAGGGATGTCTAATACCAAAAAAGATGATGAAATGGTAGAGTATATTTAGCAATCACGGTGACTAAGCTCATGGTAACTGGCATATGTATAATTTTAGTTTGCAATCCAATTATTTAAACTAAAATGTTCTTGATCAGTTGAACATACTGTGAGTAGACAATCTCTTTCTCCGAGAAACAAGATGGAGAGATCTTCAGAGAATTGCCCCACTGAAGCTCACTGGCAAATGAGCTTTCTCCAGATTTTGCTGATTTCCTGAGTTCTTCCGTAATTCCTCAGTGCCCTGGCCATTTTCTGATAGATCATGGCCTTCCCGTTGCCCTTTCTTATTCTTCAAAGTTTGACAAATTTTTCTTCGTTTTTTGATACAAACTGGAAACTGCCTTTGGTTTTATCTACTTACTGAATACAGATGCCATCTTGGGATTATACCAAGATTTGTGAAGTTATTCAAACAGAGCATCTTCCTGCCTTGTCCTCCCTCTTGCTGGAAAACAGCAGACTGTACCAGCTGGCTTTCGGTTATGTTCCACAAAGATCAATGAATAGTTCCTTCAAAATAGAAATCTGCAGCATTATTTATTAAAGTTCTCCAATTATAAACAGATTCCTCTGTAAGCAACACTCCATAGCAGTTGGAATCTCCTCGGACATGGGGACAATCACTGATGAAAACCAGGTAAGTACAGCCATAAAAAAGGATGAGTTCATGTCCTTTGTAGGGACATGGATGCAGCTGGAAACCATCGTTCTCAGCAAACTATCGCAAGAACAGAAAACCAAACACCGCATGTTCTCACTCATAGGTGGGAATTGTACAATGAGAACACCTGGACACAGGGTGGGGAACATCACACACCGGGGCCTGTTGTGGGGAGGGGAGATGGGGAGGGATAGCATTAGGAGATATACCTAATGTAAATGACGAGTTAATGGGTGCAGCACACCAACATGGCACATGTATACATATGTAACAAACCTGCACGTTGTGCACATGTACCCTAGAACATAAAGTATAATAAAAAAAAGAAAGAAAGAAAACCAGGTACATTTTGAAGATCTCCAGTTGAATGTTGCCTCAGTACCTCAAAAGCATCTTCAAACGCTTGACCCAGCTTGTCTTGTTCAACACAAGTTAATGCTTCACTAATAAATTGATGATTCCGTCCGTCAGCGTCCAATCTAGCATGTACTTGTAGAAGTGGAAATAGTCTTCCCCTCCTTTGAAACACACACCTGCACCCCCTACCACCCACTTGAATTTTGTTAAAGCAGTTTTGAGTTGGGTTTCTGTCATCTGCTACTGAAAAATTCCTGAGTAATTTATACCTGAGAATAAGATAATTTAAGTAACAGGCCCTAACATATGAAAATAGCTGAGATAATGTGGGGTGCAAAACAGAGAGGAGATAATTATTCCCATTCCTAAATAATTATTTGAAAATTTTTGTTATACAGTAGAAATGCAACTGGCTATCCGATGGTTTGTTAAATCTTTGGACTCAGCCCCGAGAAAAATAGCAAGATATTGAACATTACTTGTGGCCTCAAATAATATTTTATGAGAAAAGCAGAAGTTCAGTCCAAGCTATACTATCTAAAAGCAGAGAGGGAATAATGAAACTTCATTTTTTAGAAAAATCTTTATACCTATACCTTGCAATCCTTGAGGACTGGGAGTCAGAATT
This sequence comes from Piliocolobus tephrosceles, assembly GCF_002776525.5. Taxonomy (NCBI): domain Eukaryota; kingdom Metazoa; phylum Chordata; class Mammalia; order Primates; family Cercopithecidae; genus Piliocolobus; species Piliocolobus tephrosceles. Next base: position 6,692,270 of record NC_045449.1, read on the forward strand.
TGAAAAGGCCAGATTCTGCATCCTAAGCTAAAATGTGTGAAGACAAAAGCAAAGAAATAAAGAAATACTATACTAAAATACTGGGAAAGAAATTGAAAAGGACACAACAAAATGAAAAGATATTCCAGGTTCATGAACTGAACTACTTAATATTGGTAAAATTATAATACTACTCAAAGCAATTTACAGATTAAATGCAATCCAATTACATTCTCTACAGAAATAGAAAAAAAAAATCTTAAAATGTATATGGAACCACAAAAGACTCCAAATAACCAAAGCAATCCTGAGCAAAAGGAACAAAGCTGGAGGCATTACACTACCTGACTTCAAATTTTATAACAAAGCTATAGTAACCAAATCAGTATGACACTGGCATAAAAACACAGAACAGACCAATGGGACAGAATAGAGAATGCACATGTAAATCCACACATTTACAGCCAACTCATCTTCAACAAAGGTACCAAGAACATATAATGGGGGAAAGGATAGACTTTTCAATAATGGTGCCAAGAAAACTAGATAACTATATGCAGAAGAATGAAACTAGATCCTTCTCTCTTACCATATACAAAAAAATCAAACCAAGATTGATTAAAGATTAAATCTAAGACCTCACACCATGAAACTACTAGAAGAAAACATTGAGGAATCACTCCAGGACATTGGTCTAGGTGAAGATTTTTTTATGTCAGATCTCAAAAGCATAGGCAAACAAAGTAAAAATAGACAAATGGGATTATACCAAGCTACAAACTTCTGCATAGCAAAGGAAATAATCAACAAAGCGAAAAGAAACCCCACAGAATGGCAGAAAATATTTGAAAACTAACCACCTGAGAAGCTGTTAATAACCAGACTGTATAGGGAGCTCAAACAACTCAATACCAAAGAAAAAAAAAATCCAATTTAAAAATGGGCAAAAGATCTGAGTAGATATTTCTCAAAAGAAGCCATACAAATGGCCAACAGGCATATAAAAAATGTTCAACATCACAAATTATCAGAGAAATGCAAATCAAAACCACAATGAGATATCATCTCGCCCCAGTTAAAATGGCTTTTATCAAGAAGACAGGCAATAACGCAGGCTGGCGAGGATGTGGAAGAAAGGGAACCCTTGTACGCTGTTGGTGGGAATGTAAATTAGTACAGCTACTACAGAGAACAGTTTGGAGGTTCCTCAAAAAACTAAAAATTGAACTACCATATGATCCAGGAATCCCACTCCTGGGTATATCTCCAAAGAAAGGAAATGAATATATCAAAGAGCTATCTGCACGCCCATGTTTATCACAGCAGTATTCACAATAGCCAAAATATGGAATGGATCTAATTGCCCATCAACAAATGAATGGCTAAAGAAAACGTGGTATATACACACAATGGAATATTATTCATCTGTAAAAAGGAGTAAAATCCTGTCATTTGCAGCAACACAAATAGAACTAGAGGTCATTATGTTAAGTGAAATAAGCCAAGCACAGAGAGACAAATACCACGTGTTCTCACTCATGTGGGAGCTCAGAAAAGTGGATCTCATGAAGGTAGAGAATAGATTGGTGGTTACCAGAAGCCAGCAAGGGTAGCAGAAGTAGGGGATTCAAAGAAGTTGATAAATGGATACAAATATAAAGTTGATAGAAGAAATAAGCTCCAGTGTTCAATAGATGTGTAGGGTGACTATAGTTTACAAAAAGATACTGTACACTTCAAAATAGATAGAAGAGAAAAATGCAAACATTTCTAGGATAAAGACAAATATTTAAGGTGATGGATATCCCAAGTACACTGATGTGATGTATACAAATTGTATGAACGAATTAAGTTATCGTGTGTACCCCGAAACTACGTAACTTATCCATCAATTTTTTTAATTGTTGAAAAAATGATGAATGAATAAATAAAATATTGGGTCTTGGATGAGCCAGAAAATTTGGGAAGTCTGATTCTCTCTCAAATATCATATTCTAGGTATTTTTTCCCAGACAAAAGCGTCATACCCCTTATAAAAATGCATCCAGTAGGTTATAATCTTGGGGGAAATGCCACATTATATAGCTTCATTTTCCCCTTTAAGTCTTTTTTTCTTTTCTTTTTTTTTTTTTTTTTTTGAGATGGAGTTTCGCTCTTGTCGCCCAGGCTGGAGTGTGATGGCACGATCTCGGCTCACTGCAACCTCCACCTCCCAGGTTCAAGCAATTCTCCTGCCTCAGCCTCCCAAGTAGCTGGGATTACAGGCATGCGCCACCACGCCCAGCTAATTTTTTTGTATTTTTAGTAGAGATGGGGTTTCTCCATGTTGGTCAGGCTGGTCTCGAACTCCCGACCTCAGGTGATCCACCCGTCTCAGCCTCCCAAAGTGCTGGGATTACAGGCGTGAGCCACAGCGCCCAGCTCCCCTTCAAGTCTTTCACATTGTCCAAATCTGACAGCAAAGAGAAAGCATAATTTTGGGAGATGAGGAAAAGCCAGAATAGATTATTGGCAAGAAATAGAAACCACAAGATGAGGATCAAGAATCAAGGGCCAGGTTTAGACAAGATCTCTGGATGTGGTTATTATGCCATAGAATCATCAAATTCATGTCAACTGAGGTTTTAAATACTGCCTAAAAACGCCAAGCCCGGAAATAGGTGTCTGTAATTCTTCAGTCCTTCAGTAAATACCCAGGCTATTAAAGTAGGTCATTCCCAGAAACGAAATCCCCCTCGCACTTCTCTTAGAGGTGGCTGTGGTGGACACAAAACATAGATATTTATCTTTGGAAGAAGGAGGTAGATCTGTTCTTGAAAATATATATAAAGTATAGTTGTATTTGGAGAAGCAGAGGCATTTTTGAAACTATATGTACAATTAGAATGGTATGTGAATATATATACAACCAAAGATACAGGGGGTAAAATGGGGTAAAAAATCTACTATTATTCACTATACAGCACTCATTCTCAACTACCTTCTCAGATCTAAACTCTACTTTTCTGTGGAGAACCCCTTCCCTGTGGTGAGGACAGGGCCAACACTGACTTGTCACCATGACGACATCAGTGGGTACATGACCTAGACTCAGCAAATTATGCTACCTACAACATCGGCTACCATGATCATTTAAGACCTGGACATGAAATCTAACGTAGGTTCTCCATGGACATTTTCTGAAAGGTATTAGAGAGTGGGCATAGTGGCTCACACTAGTAATTCCAACATTTTGAGAGGCTGAGGTGGGAGGATTGCTTGATCCCAGGAGTTCGAGACCAGACTGGGCAACATAGGGAGACCTTGTTTCTATGAAAAATTTAAAAATTAGCTGGAGGCCAAGGCGAGCGGATCACAAGGTCAGAAGATCGAGACCATCCTGGCTAAGACGGTGAAACCCCATCTCTACTAAAAATACAAAAAAATTAGCCAGGCATGGTGGTTGGTGCCTATAGTCCCAGCTACTCGGGAGGCTGAGGCAGGAGAATAGTGTGAATCCGGGAGGCGGAGCTTACAGTGAGCTGAGATCTCACCACTGCACTCCAGCCTGGGCGACAGAGTGAGACTCTTTAAAAAAAAAAAAAAAAAAAAAAAAAATTAGCCAGGCATGGTGATGCATACCTGCAGTCCCAGCTACTCAGGAGGCTGAGTGGGAGGATCGCTTGAGCCTGGGTGGTCAAGGCTGTGGTGAGCTGTGATTGCACCACTATACTCCAGCCTGGGCAACAGAGCAAGACCCTGTCTCTAAATAAATAAATAAATATAAAAGTAATTTTTTATTATACTTTAAGTTCTGGGATACATGTGGAGAACGTGCAAGTTTGTTACATAGGTATACACGTCCCATGGTGGTTTGCTGCACCCATCAACCCGTCATCTACATTAGATATTTCTTCTAACTATTCCTTTAAAATGAAAGGTATTAGGAAGATTTCTTTCCACTGTCAGTCAGGAGATGAGATGGATGTGGTGCTACTGAAGGTCGCCTTGCCACTCTGCAGTAAAAGAAATCTCTGCAACTAATTTGAGGGAATCACAGCTGACAGATGTAAAGACGACCCAGAGCCCTCCTCACACTGTTAGAATTCCTGGAACTAAACAAATCACTCCTTTTACCTTCCAGCTATGTAAGCCTCCTCCTCAAAAAAAAAAAAAAAAAAAAAAAAAATCATTTTTTGTTTAAGCTGGTGTTTGGTTTTCTGCAATTTAAAGCTTTAAAAATCCAACTCAACAGCAACAAAACACAACCCAATTTAAAAAGGGACAAAAGACTTCAACAGACATTTCTCTGAAGATATATAAATGGCCAAAAAGCACACACAAAGATGTTCACTGTCATTAGTTATTAGAGAAAGGCAAGTCAAAAGCACAATGAGATACCATTTTACACCCACGAGGATAGCCATTTCTTAAAAATAGAGAATCAATGTCGGTAAAGATGTGGAGAAATTGGAACCTTCATACATTGCCGGCGGGGATGAAAAATGGTGTGACCACTGTGGAAAACAGTTTGGTGATTCTTCAATAAATTAAACACAGAATTATCATATGACCTAGTAATTCCACTCCTAAATATGTACCCAAGAGAACAGAAACCAGGTGTTCAAATAAAAACATTTCCATTTGTTCACAAAATGTTATACACCAATGAACACTGCAGCTCTATTCACAATACCCAAAAGGTTAAAACAATCTAACTGTCCACCAACAGATGAATAAACAAAATGTGTTTTGATATCATAAAGTTAAATGTTATTCACCCATTAAAAGGAATGAATGAAAAATACAACATGGATGACCCTCAAAAACATTATGCTAAGCTGGCCGGGCGTGGTGGCTTACGGCTGTAATACCAGCACTTTGGGAGCCCGAGGCAGGCAGATCACGAGGTCAGGAGTTCGAGACTAGTCTGACCAACATGGTGGAACTCCGTTTTTACTAAAAATACAAAAATTACCTGGGCATGGTGGCATGCACCTGTAGTCCCAGCTACTCAGGAGGCTGAGGCAGAATAGCTTGAACCCAGGAGGCGGAGGTTGCAGTGAACTGAGATTGTGCCACTGCACTCCAGCCTGGGAGACAGAGTGAGGCTCTGTCTCAAAAAAAAAAAAAAAAAATTATGCCAAGTAAAAGAAGCCAGACACCAAAGACCACATACGGAATGATTCCATTTATATGAAATGTCCAGAATAGGCAAATTCAGAGAGAGAGAAAGCAGATTAGTGGTTGCCAAGTGCTGAGAAGAGAGAGAAATGGAGAGTGACTGCTTAGTTAGCATTTCTGTTTAGGGTGATTTTTAAAAGTTCTGGACCTAGAGGTGATGGCTGCATAACATGGGTGAATAGGCATAATGCCACTGAATTGTACACTCTAAAATGGTTAAAACTTCACCATAATTTTAAAAACATAAAGGGACCTGACTAATTTAAGCTCCCTCTGCACCATGTAGTCAGGAACTAGGACTTAGAGCTGGTATAGAGTGGAAATTTGTCAAATAAAAATAGCTATCATTTCGGATTCTTAATGAGTCACCAACTGTCCTAAGTATTATTTTACATATTGTAATGAATGCTTTGTGAAACAAAAGCTTTTGTGGTTGTTTCTGATTATAAATTTTATCTTTTTTAAACTTTTACTTTAGGTTCGGGTTACACATGCAGGTTTGTTGTATAGGTAAACTGAGTATCATGGGGTTTTGGTGTACAAACTTTTATCACCCAGCTGATAAGCATAGTACCCAATAGGTAGTTTTTGATCCTCAGCCTCCTCCCACTCTCCACCCTCACAAAGGCCTCAGTGTCTATTGTTCCCTTCTTTGCATCCATGTGTACTCAACGTTTAGGTCCTGCTTCTAAGTGAGAACATGCAGTATTTGGTTTCCTGTTCCTGCATTAGTTCACTTAGGATAATGGCCCCCAGCTCCTTCCATGTTGCTGCAAAGAACATGATCTTGTTCTTTTTTACGGATGCAGAGTATTCCATGATGTATATGTGCCACATTTTCTTTATCCAGTGTATTGATGATGGGCATTTAGGTTGAGTCCATGTCTTTGCTATTGTGAGTAGTGCTACAATGAACATATGAGTGCATGTGTCTTTATTGTAGAACAATTTATTTTCGTTTGGGTATTGATATGGTTTGGCTGTGTCCCCACCCAAATCTCATCTTGAATTGTAGCTCCCTTATATAATTCCCATGTGTCATGGGAGGAACCCAGTGAGAGCTAATTGAATCATGGGGGCAGGTTTTTCCCAAGCTGTTCTCATGATAGTGAATAAGTCTCACGAGATCTGATGGTTTTAGAAAGGGCAGTTCCCCTGTACACACTCTCTTGCTTGCCACCATGTAAGATGTGCCTTTGTTCCTCCTTCACCTTCCGCCATGATTGTGAGGCCTCCCTGGCCATGTGGAACTATGAGTCCACTAAACCTCTTTTTCTTTATAAATTACTCAGTCTTGGGTATGTCCTTATAGCAGCAAGAGAATGGACTCTTGCAGGTATATACCCAATGAGATTACTGGGTTAAATGGGTAGTTCTGTTTTTCAGTTGAGAGGCTCCACACTGCTTTCCACAGTGGCTGAACTAATTTGCATTTCCACCAGCAGTGAATAAGCATTCCCTTTCTTCTGCAATCTCACCAGCATCTGTTATTTTTTAACGTTTTAATCATAGCCATTCTGACTGGCGTGAGATGGTATCTCATTGTGGTTTTGATTTGCATTTCTCTAATGATTAATGATGTTGGGCATTTTTATGTTTGTTGGCCACATGTATGTCTTCCAAAAGCTTTTTTTCATAATGAAATTAAACTTTTAGATTTGCTAGCCATTTCTGTTTTTAAGAAGAGAGCTTTTAAAGTACCTCAGAGTAGCCTTTTTTCAATTTGGGGAGGTATACAGTTTGATCACTTAGTTACACAAAAGCAAGAACCCACCTATTGTTTTAGAGAAAATAGCAGGATTTTCTTTTGTGGGGGTTGGGAGGGGTAGGGAAGATTAACAGGGAACAAAAGTTTAAATGTTGTTGGTAGAAAAAAGTAGGTGGTACCCCCTTGCCTCCTAAAACAAGGACCTTCAGGAAGAGAATAAGGATCCGAGTGATTTCCCTTTGATTTTCTAACTTACTGACGTATTTCTAACAAATTGGAGTATCTCCAACTGAAGTAAGCTGGCCCTCAGATAACCCCAGAGAAATCTTAAGAGGGCCAGAGGTCTGGAATACGCGATCTGGAGTCAACACAAGGGCTAGGTTAACATAGAAGAGAACTTAGTCTGTATCTCATGCTTAACACCAGCCCTGACCAAGCACTTGAACTCTGAGCCCGCCTAGGTGAAAATGACTGCTTATATATGTGACCTGAAGGGATCTGAACACTTCTATGGCTTGACGCCTGACTGGAAGTAATGCTGGAGAGAAGAGGTATCACACCCTGAGAATTGCTGACTTCGAAGTTGAGGTGATTCCTGAAACAGGGCCAACCTTTAAATAAGCTCCTCACCTTTCTGTTTTCACCAACATCTCCAGGAAGTGATGAAGACAAAAACACCAGGGGAGGATAGGGCATTTAGAGGACGAATCAGCCTTTCTTGTTTCTTCCCTCACAGTCAGTATTAATAAAGACAAATTCCTTTAGACTATCACAAGAAGATACTGCAGAGGAAATATGAAGCTTCTTGCAATTAAGAGATCATGATCATTATAATTTGAGCATCAAAAGACTGGATGAAAAGAGATGTGGCCAGAGTTCTAGTTCTTGTTTTGGAGGACTAGATGGTATCAGATTAACCCCTCTGCCAAAATTATGTATAAACTCGGGGCAAAATATAACAAACAAGTCTTTGAAGGGACTGGGGATAAACCTAAGCAGGCAGAAACTGAGCAGGGAACAGACAGTCCTCATATGAAGGAAGCACGTGAGATGAGCCTCACATTTACTAAGATGTTTCTCCTGAGGGACTTCCCAGCTTGCTGCTGCACACAGCGGAAGAGATCTCAAACAGAAAGCTGCAATGTTAGGGGATGTGGAGCTAGCGACTGGAGTGTGGGGCTTCCAAAGAAGCTGGAAACTGAGGAGGAAATTCCCAGAAAACGGGGACCTATGGAGGGAAAACCCAAAATCTGCTTCAAATCCCCTTCAAATCCTCAGCTGACTCCTAACCTTCATGTGCACAGGAGAGAATCTAAGGAATGCAGCAAAAAAACCAGCAGCTCGGAGGCTATAAAGCTGAACATATTTTAGCAGCTTCCTACTCTTAAAGGCATCTGAGAAATCCTGTGGCCAGCCAGGTCCAGGTCTGTTCTGCCCATGAGCAGTAAAGCAGTCACAGTGACACAGGTTTTGCAAAAGATTTATTTGCAGAGCTGCCAAGTGAGGATGTAGGAGAACAGCTCTCAAATCTGCCTCCCCAAAGGTAAGGCTTACAGGTATTTCTGGGTTAGGGAAATGGGATGGTCTAAGGGTTGGGGAAGGTGATTGGCAGTAGGGAAAAATGAAGTCACCAGTCTGTTCTGTGCAAGCAGAGCCGGAGTTCCTGGCATTTCACAGGACACATGTACAGAAAATGGCAGCATTAGCATGATCTGAAAGTAGGACTTTTGGTGCTTTGACATCAAAAGGTCACCTCTTGAGCACTTGAGCAGGCCCAGCTGATGCGCTGGTGGTCTCAATCAGTTTGAACTGAACAGTAGCTAGCCTAAGCTTCTAAAAGACAAGAGAAGTGACCACTACCATGGTGACCTATGAATGTTATCTATAAAGTAGCCAGAGAAGGTTACGTTTTAGTGTTCAGAGGGGAGGCCTTCAGCTACCACCACCATCAGCTTCATGGAGAAAGAGAGAACAAACTAAAAGCAAGCAATCAAAAGCAAGCAGGGCAGGCCAACCTGATCAAATGAGTCCCTGGGTTTCAATCCCTTATCTTTTGCATTTGTGTACTGAAATATTTACTAGGAAATGAGGTGATGGCCTCAATTAGCTTCAAATCAATTACGAAGAGTAAAGAGGAAACAAGATTGGCCATGTGTTGATAATTATCAAAGCTGAATCATGAGCAAACAGGTCTTTATGCTGTTTGTTCACCTCCTCATATAAATAGTCCTTAAAAATCAGATTGCTTACAAAATAGCAATGGTTGGACTTACAGTTAACTTCTCAGGTGTCTCAAAACATCTTTGGAAAGCAGAACAGTGAAATGACACCTTCTAGGAATTGTGCACATGTGTGAGGACATAATGTCTTTGTTTTGTCCCCAGAAATCCCTCAATAATGGAAATTCTAAATTATACATATATATTATATAATTTAGATATATATAAAATATATATTAGCTATTACATATATATTAGATGTATATATATAATTATATATATATATTTTTTGGAGACAGAGTTTCACTCTGTTGCTCAGGCTGGAGTGCAATAAGTTTACAAAAAGTTTGAAGATAACGATGAAAAATATTGTGTATAAAAATTTAGAATTAAAAGCAGACTCAAAGAGGTATCTGTACACCAATGTTCACAGAGGTATCGTCCACAATAGCCAAGAGGTGGAAACCAGCCGAGTGTTCGTGGATGGATAAATGGATATACCAAATGTGATATATACAGAGAGTGGAATATTAAGCCATAAAAAGGAATGGGATTATAATACATCCTAAAACATGGATGAACCTTGAAAACATGTTAAGTGAAACAAACCAGACACAAAAGGATAAATGCTGTGTGATTCCACTTATATAAAGTACCTAGAATGAGTGAATTGTTAGAAATAGGAAGTAGATTAGAGATTCTCAGGGGCTGAGAACACAGGAGAATGGAAAGTTATTGTTTAATAGGTATAGAGTTTCTGTTTGAGATGAAGTTCTGGAAACGGACAGTGGTACTGTTGCACAATAGTATGTACATACTTAATGCAACTGAATTGAACACTTAAAATTACTAAAATGGTAAATTTTATATTATGTATATTTTACCACAAAAAGTATATATCCACATATATAAACCACATACATATACAGATATAAACATACACACTATATATAATATATATCTAGTAAATAGTTTTTCTTCTATCAACTGCAGAAACAAAAAATTGAAGGCAGCAGTATGTCTAGAGAAAGTGGTTCACTTCACATTGATTAAATGTTCAATTCATCAGGAAGATAGGAGTTTAAATTTCTGTGACCCTTATAATCTCAAAACATATGAAATAAATACTGAACTACATGGGGAAGCAGACAAGACCACAATCATAGCAGGAAATTTAATACACCTTCCTGAATAATTGATGGAACGAGAAGATGAAAAATCAGTAAGAACGTAGATTGGAACACAATTAATAGACTTGATCAAGAGGACATTTATGGAACACAGCACCCAACACTGCGTACCACACATTCTTTTCAGGAACACACAGGACCTTTACAAAGTGAATCACGCTGGACAATGAAGTCAGTCTCAGTTAGGAGATTGCAATCAGGCAAGACATGCTATGGGTGGTATGAGCAAACAAGCCAGACTTCAACAGAAATGACCTGTTTTGAAGACGGCATGATATTAACACAGGGATTGACAAGTAGAACAATTGGAATAGAAGAATGAGAGCCCCAAAACAGGCATATATGGACACTTCATTTTCAACAGAGGTGGTGTCACCAGCTGAGGGTAGTTGACCAGGTTTTGAACAAACAACTGGACAAAATGGACAAAGCAAGGCAGCAAAAGCAGAGATTTGTTTTAAACGAAAGTACACTCCACAGCGGGGGAGTGGGCTCATGCAAGCCGCTCAAGGGCCTTGGTTACAGAATTTTCTGGGGTTTCAATTCCCTCTAGGAGTTTCCCATTGGCCCCCGACCAGTCTGATTGGTTGCAGGAGGTGGCCAATCAGAGGTACTTTCATTTTTCAACTGCCAGGCAGAAAAAGGAGGGGCAGCCACTGTCCCGCAGAAAAAGGGGGGTTGAAGAGTAGCCTCTGATATCCAGTGAGCATGAATCGGCCTTAGGTTTCCTGCCTCCAGACCCTATTCTCCTGCCTTATTTCCCCTCTGAGAGACATGATCCCTGTAAGCCTTTATGTGAGGCAGAGGGACTGATGGTCTTCTTTCTGTAACTGCTTCACACTGACTTGACTGACAGTCCCTACCCATTGGGAATCACGGAACTCTCACCGTGCTGTCTAGTGAAGACAGGGTAGTTTCTTGATGGCCAGGGGTGGTGAATTCATTTGGAACTGGCTGGAAACCTTACTGCACGATCATCTCCAGGCAAGAGGAAATGAATTTGGTTAAAAGATTTCATGGGAACTTCAGGAGGTGGATACCTATGCTGTCAGGAATGTGTGTTATAGAAATGAATTAAAATATTCTACTTAATTACTAGGAAGGAATTGATTCCAACTGTTTGAAAGAAGGCAATTAATCTGCAAAAAGATACAAAAACATGGCTACTATTATCCAGCCTACAGTAACTATGCAACAAAAACACCAAGGAAAGCTGGTAGGCATTTATCTTTTGGCTGTCTCGAAACAGGTACTTCAGGGCTGCCACAGGTTCACAGGTGTAGTGGTTGATGGGAACTTCAGGTTCCAGGTCCGGGGCTTCAGGTATCACAGACTTGATCCTTGAAAGGTGTATCCAACTATCTAATCCTAGTACTTTGACTGCAGAAGGCGTGGCCAGTGTCACGGAAAACGGTGCCTTCCATTTGGGTTGTCATTGCTGAGCAGGTGACCCCTCCTTCCATGCTTTAACAAGCACCTTATCTCCTGGCCTGATTTGGGGTTGCTAGTTAGTTCCCAGTATGGCAAGCCTTTGAGTTCCAAACTTCTGTAAAACCTGCTGACATTGTCCTAGGTTAACTAGGTATTTTACTAAACCAGCTGTTTCTGAATCAGTAATTAGATCATTAGTTAAGAAAAGCCTTCTGTAATCCCAGCACTTTGGGAGGCCGAGGCAGGCAGATCACCTGAAGTTAGGAGTTCAAGACCAGCCTGACCAATATGGAGAAACCCCCATCTCTACTAAAAATACAAAATTAGCCGGGCGTGGTGGTGCATGCCTGTAATCCCAGCTACTTGGGAGGCCGAGGCAGGCGAATGGCTTGAACCCGGAAGGCAGAGGTTGCAGTGAGCCAAGATCGAGGCATTGTACTCCAGCCTGGGCAACAAGAGAGAAACTCCATCTCCAAAAAAAAAAAAAAAAAAACTAATAGCCTTCGTATAACATTTCATATGGGCTTATATTAATTTTTGCTCTAGGGGTATTACAGATTTTTAAGAGAGCTAGGGGCAGTCAGCTGACCTAAGCTTCTGATGTTTCCTGATCAAGCTTAGCTAACAATCGTTTCAGAGTCTGGTTAATCCTTTCTACTTTCCCAGAGGATTGAAGCCTCCATGCTGAATGTAAATACTATTTGATTCTGAGAGCCTTAGCAACCCCTTGAGTTATTTGGGAGATAAAGTATGGGCCATTATCACTTCGGAGACTCTGAAGTAACCCAGACTGGGGGATTATTTCTTTTAAGAGAACCTTATAACCACAGTAGCCTTCTCTGATCTGGTAGGGTAAGCTTCGACCCAACCAGTAAAGATATCTATTAGCACTAACAAAGCTTATATCCTCTGCCAGCTGACATGTGTGTGAAGTCTAATTACCCATCTTTTCCTGGGTATGTTCTGTCAGCGTCCTCTAGTAGAACTCCCCTCTGGACTGGTTCTGTTAGAGGAGGCATTTTGTTTCCTGGGCTGTTCCGTGCACACAGTGAGCAGGTTTGACAGACAAGCTTAACCACAGAAGCTAAGTTAGGCCCAATGAAGAGCCTGTTAACCATGGCCAGGGTGGCTTCTCTCCCCATATGGAAAGAGTCATGCAGGGATTTTATAATTCTCCATCAGGCTGCTTGAGGGAGATGTGGGTTTGATGCCATATACCACCAGGATCCTTGTTTTTGTCCCCCTTGCTCCTTTATGAACTGTTCTTCCTGTGGTGTGTCTTCAGGCTCCACTGGGGAATCACAGAAAAGAAGTAGAGCTGGAATCTGTTGGGACTGCACCCTGAGAACGACGGCTTTCGCTTCCCTATCAGCCTTTCTGTTTCCTTGTGCTGTAAGGGTTAAGTCCCTTTGATGCCCCCTACAATGAATTACAGCTACAGCCTTTGGCAGGTGTATTGCTTCCAAAAGCTGCAGAATTTCAGGCCTCTGCTTTATAGGGGAGTGTTTGCTAGTTAGCAGCGCCCTTCCTTTTCATACTGTAGCATGAGTATGGCAAGGGTTACCTTGCCTCGTGGAACCTCCCTTACTTCATCATCATTTACTGCCTTAGTTACTCCCTTTCTCATTCCTCCAAGGAGAGCTGCAAGAAATTTAGCCCAGTTGTTCATTCTTATGGGAGCATTATAGTCCCAATTAGGATCACTTGTGGGGACTGTATCTGGGCCCAGGTGATTGCCCTGAGGGTTTGGGGCAAATAAATCGTCTGCTTCCCGGTGGGCAGCCTCAAAAGATTCATTCCTTTTCAAAGGGGGTGCAGGAGGTTGCTAGAATGAACTGAACATTTCTCCGTGAGAGATAAAGGCTAAGGTCAAAGTTTGGAATCCATCTGCTCATTTCCTGGGATTCTCAGAAGAGCTTCCCAGCTTTCCCTGACATTGTTGTATATCAGTTACAGAGAAGGGGGCCTGCACTAGGACTGGCCCCTCCGCTCCTGCTACTTCCTGACGGGGTAGCAGGGCTGGAGGGAGAGTGGAATATGGGGTTCCCCTCCGAGTGTGAGGGGGAACTAGTAGGGTGTTCAGTGTTTGGGTTTTAGCCTCAGGAGCACTTGGCAAGGAGCTACATGGGGGCGGTTATGTTCACCCTGAAAGACAGGTGGCCCTTATAAAGGGGGTCGTCTATAATACCTAGTCCTGCCTTTGGACTTTCTTTGCGGGAATAATTAGGTTTTGGCGTAGGGCCGTGAAGGCCTGTACATATGGTATTTCGGACCATTTGCCCTGCCAGAAAACAGCTGCTGAAAGACTGAAAAAGAAAAGGGCTCAGGTCCCTCTCCCAAACCGGGTGGTGGTGATGAGGTGCTTCCACGCGGAAACCTTTCAGTTTCCCTGGAGAGTGGCCCCGACCAGAAACCTGCGGTTGCCTCCATGCCTAGGCGCTGCCCACCGAGGGTCCCGAGTTGGAAAGGAAAAGAGAGAGAAAGAGGAAAAAGAGAAAAATAAATCCCAAACGTTGGGCCTACCTCCTGGCTGCTTCACCAAAATATGTTACCGGTTGAGGGTAGTTGGCCAGGTTCTTGGCGTTTTAAACAAAGCAATTGGACAAAACACACAAACCAAGGCAGCGAAAGCAGAGAGTTACTCCAACAAACGAGAGCGGGCTCAGGCAAGCAGCTCTAAAACCTGTTACTGAATTTTCTGAGGTTTAAATACCCTCTAGAGGGTTCCCATTGGCCCCCGACCAGTCTGATTGGTTGCAGGAGGAGACCAATCAGAGGTACTTTGATTTTTCAACTGCCTCGCAGAAAAAAGGAGGAGTTGAAAAGGGATGAATCGGGCTTGGGTTCCGAACCTAAGTCCGCTTCAACCCCTCCTTTCCCTCATAAGCAGCATGAATCAGCCTTCGGTTCCCCGCCCCCAGACGCTATTCTCCTGCCTCAGTGGTAGTGTAGATCAGGCGAGGAAGTAGAAATTCTGATAGACAGTGCTGGGACGGGAAGTGTCCATATGGAAAAGAATGGAACTTGACATCATACATAAATGAATTACAAGTGGATTAAAGGTCTAAACATAAAAGGCAAAAACTAAGCAATGCATCTAGAAGTGTCAAACTACAAACATTTGCAAGGAAGTGATTGTCACACGTTTGGAGAGTGGTTACTTCCCAGAAGAGGAAGAGGTTTATTGCAGGTAGGGGATGGAGTCGGGAAAGGGACTGTGTCCATTTTCTAACTCTTGGACTGGGTTGTAACTATCTGGGTACTTTTTAATTTGCTTTAAATTATTTTTTAAATTGTGTATAAATATGGTGGCCTTTTGTACATTTTATACAGTCCATACTAAAAATGGTTAAAAAAAAAATCATGACATATTTATTTACAGATAGCCACCACCATAAGTTAAATCATTGAGTAACTTTTTTTTTTTTTTTTTGAGGTGGAGTCTCGCTCTGTTGCCCAGGCTGGAGCGCAGTGGCCGGATCTCAGCTCACTGCAAGCTCCGCCTTCCGGGTTCACGCCATTCTCCTGCCTCAGCCTCCCGAGTAGCTGGGACTACAGGCGCCCGCCACCTCGCCCGGCTAGTTTTTTGTATTTTTTAGTAGAGACAGGGTTTCACCGTGTTAGCCAGGATGGTCTCGATCTGCTGACCTCATGATCCGCTCGTCTCGGCCTCCCAAAGTGCTGGGATTACAGGCTTGAGCCACCGCGCCCGGCCCCCTCATTGAGTAACTTAAAGCTCACAAGTAATATTTAAGAGTACCTAGAAACTTCTTTTCCTCCTAAAAAATAAATATAGTCAAAAAGAACAAGAGCCCTCAAAAGTGTTAGTCCAAACTGCACCATTTTGTAAGTCCCCCACCATTTCACAGACCTTGGTCAAAGTGGAACATTCCACGGGGGTTCGGGCCCTGAGAAACAGCCTGCCTCTTATCCTATTCTGCTAGGAGAAAATGCAAGGAACACCACACTCCACCAGAACAAGGGCCAAACCGCCTGATCAAGGGAACATCTTATCAATATCCTGTCAGGCAGCAAGCCATACTGCCCAGGCCTCTCCCGCCCACACCTGTAAGTACTCCAGCCTGTAAGCAGCAGTGGGCACTGACATTAAACTGGTCCCCTACCTCTACAAGTTTATCCTGGACATAAATGCCTGCGTTTGCTGTTGAGCCATTCTCTCTTTCTCTATCGCTCCCTCTCTCTCTCTCTTTTTTTTTTTTTTTTTTTTTTTTTTTTTTTTTTTTTTTTTTTTTTTTGAGGTGGAGTTTTGCTCTTGTTGCCCAGGCTGGAGTGCAATGGTGTGATCTCAGCTCACCGCAACCTCCATCTCCTGGGGTTCAAGCGATTCTCCCGCCTCAGCCTCCTGAGTAGCTGGGATTACAGTCATGCGCCACCATGCCCAGCTAATTATGAATTTTTAGTAGAAATGGAGTTTCTCCATGTTGGTCAGGCTGGTCTCGAACTCCCCACCTCCGGTGATCCACCTGCCTTGGCCTCCCAAAGTGCTGGGATTACAGGCTTGAGCCACTGCACCCGGCCTGTGTGTCTTTCTTTAACCCTCGCCTCTGTTCAAAACCTAACAAAAAGCACAGGCAACAAAATTAAAAATAGACAATTGGGATTACATCAAACCAAAAAGACACAACTGACCAGCACTAACATTAAAACAGAGATCTTAAGACTGACAAAACAGACTCTTTGTAGCAACAAGATAATAAATTTCAACCTGACTCTAGTATAGCCTCATATGCCAGGTAGTAGACCCTGAAAGAAATCAAAGGATTTCACCCCAAAATAGATTTCTTTGACATACTTTGAAATGGCCTCGCAAAGCTGTCTCTTGTGGGGAAAATCTACATCCTGTAGAGCATCCCCTTCCCTTTCTGGGTCGTTTCCTGATCCAGGAGAGATGAACTAAGAGTCTGGCACCTTTTTAGCTCTGGTAAGAGACATGCTTCACCTATGCTCTCTGAAATCTGCTGCCGGGAGACTTTGTCTGCATAACAAGAACTGAGGCAAGACAGGAAAGCCCCCAAAGTGAGGCTAAGCCCTGAAGGGGTCTTGGCTTCACCCAGGAAAGAATTCAAGAGTGAGCTGCTGCTGTTAAATAGCAGCTTTCATTGAAGCAGCAGTGTACCAGCAGCAGCAGAGGTCCTCCTCCTTTACCCCATAGGCAGTGTGCCCAGAGTAGCAGCTCAGAGGCAGGTCTGCACTCATACCCACTTCTAATTATATGCAAATTAAGGGGGTTATGCAGAAATTTCTAGAATGAGGGTGAGAGCTTCCCAGTTGTCAGGTCGTTGCCATGGAAAGGGGCAGTAACCTCCAGGTGTTGCCATGGCAATGGTCAACTGATGTGGCACACTGGTGTGTGTGTCTTATGAGGAGGTGCTTCTGCCCCACTCCACCTGCCCCGCACCCCAACCCGTTTTTAGCTAGTCTTCAACTGGTCTGGTGTCCTAGCCCCACCTCTAGAGTCAAGTCCTGCCTCCCACCTCAGAATCCACAACCCCTTATCTTAACCCAGACAATTCCTTTCTATTGATTCCAGGTCCTTAGAAAATAACAACTTGGCCGGGCGCAGTGGCTCACGCCTGTAGTCCCAGCACTTTGGGAGGCCGAGGTGGGTGGACATCTGAAGTCAGGAGTTCAAGACCAACCTGGCCAACATGGTGAAACCTCGTCTCTACTAAAAGTACAAAAATTAGCCAGGCGTGGTAGTGCATGCCTGTAATCCCAACTACTCAGGAGGCTGCAGCAGGAGAATCACTTGAACCCGGGAGGTGGAGGTTGCAGTGAGCCCAGATCGTGCCATTGCACTCCACCCTGGGTGACAAAGGGAGGCTCCGTCTCAAAACAAAATAAAAATAAAAAAGATAATGTAACTTTTTCAACCAATTTCCACTCAGAAAATCTTTCAATCCACGTATGACCTGGAAGCTGGTGCCCTGAGTTGTCCCGCCTTTTCAGGTTGAATTGACGCCCATCTGACACGTATTGATTGGTATCTGTGAACTTCTGCCCCCCTAAAATATATAAAATCAAGCTGTGAGCCGAGCGCCTTGGGCACATGTTCACAGGACCTCCTTGGGCTGTGTTGTGAGCCTTGATCACTCATTTGGCTCAGAATAAACCTTTTTAAATATGTTACAGTTAGTTCTTGTTGTCAACAGCCTCCTGTCACTTTCCCTTGAGAAGACGCTCTTGGAGAACACTCCCAGTGTCCGCCTCTCTTGTGCCAACTAAGAAAACCCCCATTCATCATAACCTGCATTCTCATGGAGGGTCGCTTGTTACTCACCAGGCAAACAAACCCTGGTTTTCCAGGTAACAGTCGGTCCTCTGTATCCACAGATTCCCCCTCTGCCATTACAGAGCGCTACGTGTATGTAAAACCTGTCATTTAGAGCCCTGTGATTTAAAGAAAAATATCTCACTCATGGATTTGATGGGTACTGATACGCACTTGGCTATAAGCTATTGGTGTATCCACAAGCTCATTGGAACAGAAACCCAGCTATTACAACAGACCCCGAAATTTTGTGAGCTCTCAAAAATTTCTGCTGGAAAAATAGATTCTCACTTTCCGCTTAATTTTTCTGTAAATCTAAAATTTCTCTAAAAATAAAGTCTATTAATTTAAAACATATATACTCTGGCAATGGGTAATATTGTCTTTAAGAAAAACTGGTAGTCAGTGGTTCCTTGTTAAGCAGTTACAAAATTTAACTTATGGCATTTCTGACTTTGATTCTAAGAAGCAAAACTAAACTAGATGTGTTTTGCTTTAGAAAGAATGTAAGGGCCGGGCGCGGTGGCTCAAGCCCGTAATCCCAGCACTTTGGAAGGCCGAGATGGGCAGATCACGAGGTCAGGAGATCGAGACCATCCTGGCTGACATGGTGAAACCCCGTCTCTACTAAAAAAAATACAAAAAACTAGCCCGGGTGAGGTGGTGGGCGCCTGTAGTCCCAGCTACTGGGGAGGCTGAGGCAGGAGAATGGCGTGAACCCAAGAGGCGGAGCTTGCAGTGAGGTGAGATCCGGCCACTGCGCGACAGAGCGAGACTCCGTCTCAAAAAAAAAAAAAAAAAAAGAAAACGAAAAAGAAAGAATGTAAGGAAAGCTAATTTGTGAAGTAAGTACTTCCTAAAATGAAGATGAACTCCTGTTTAGATAAACCAGGAGAGGAAGTTAAACTGAGTGAGCGTGGGAAGAAAAAAAAAAAAAAAGACTCCTTTGAGAGATGCACTTTTTGAGCATAATTGGAAGTGACCGAGATGTACAATAACGAGGGAACCAGGCAATAATTCATTAATGGAGGAGCAGCATTACTCCAAACAAATATTTGCTTTTACATAATTAACCAAACTAAAATGATCTGAATGGAAAAGTAGTTTGGAGTATTAACGATGTACATGATTACTCTCAAGCAGATTACGGGCATAAATGGCCGTTGTATTTCACATAACTGCCCATCAAGAGCTTTCAAAGGAATCTCAACCCTCCACTGACCACAGTTCAGATAGACTTTCCATTTAGATGCCTGTTTGGTGCCTCAAGGCCTTAGACATTGCCAGAAATGACAGTTGTCCTGGATATTTCTAGAAACACCAGTTATTATGCTCAGAATGTTATGATAACTCTTCTATTTATTACCTACAGCTAACAATCTAATGATGGTGATTTTGGAATGATAATGTCTCTGGAAACTGGAAAGGTAATCATGACCTCGAACTTCTACAGACAGAGTGGGGTGAGACTTAAAAGAAAAAGGCTTGAATTATATAATTAATAAATATCCATTTTTAAGCACAAAATCCATTGGTTTTTTTTTTTTATTATTTGGGTAGCGTTAGGTACATAGCTATGAGAAGGTATCCCAAGCCCGTTTTCTCCTCCCAGTCTTGGGTCCTAAAATTTTCCTGATGTGTCAAGAGAGTGTCACTATAGCCCTGTGACTTAGTAGATATCGTTCTAATGAGATACTTACTCAGGATGAAGTTGGGAGAAAGTAAAGGAATGCCTAAGCCAGAGATCTCTGCCAAGATTCACACCAGCACCTTTCAAAACTTTGCAGCCTACGAAGAGCCAAATATTGCATAATCCAGATCATGTTTTCCAATATTGTCAATGGAAAATCCTAAAGTAAGAGATTCTCAGAATCAGAGATACTACTTCAACCTAGATTCTTGGCTCAGTGTGGGTGGCAGAGACAAACAGGTTTAACTCTGATTTGGTACTTTCTTCCATGTTCCTAAGCTATAATATAAATACGCAATACTAGAAGGTCATAATTATTCACAATAAAATGTCAATGCATTTATTTATTAATATGCTTCATTTCAGACAGAATTAACAATCTTATTCTTCTGACACATAGCACTTAGTGAGCCCAATGAATAAACTCTTGAGAGAACCTTAATCAGACTCTGACTAAATACAGGTTTTGGCAGATGTCTTAGTCCATTTTCTGCTGCTATAACAGACTATCACCCACTGGGTAATTTATAAAGAATAACAGTTTATTTGACTCACAGTTCTGGAGGCTAGAAAGCCTAAGTAATATGGTGTCAGAATCTGACAAGGACCTTCTTGCTGCATCCACCCATGGCGGAAGGGCAAGCAAGCACACAAAAGAGAGAGAGAAAATGGGGACATAATTCCCACAATAACTAAGCCACTCCCATGATAATGTTAATCTATTCATAAGGGCCAAGTTCTTATGACCTAATTCCCCTTTAGAGGTCCTATCTCTTAATACTATCATGATGACAATTAAATTTCAACATGGGTTTTGCAGGAGACATTCAAACTATAGCAGCAGGTATAAGCAGGTTTAAGTCAAAAGTCCATTGCTAGCTATGACTTACTGATGGGAGCCATTGAAACAGTTACACACCTAGGAAACTACCTTCTTTTGACTCTTCAAGACATTTTGTACCCGATTATATTGGATTATACGGAGGGTGGAAGCAGGTTTCCGCATGCCCTCACTTGCCTTACATATTTCCTATGTTAGGCTCTTCTGTGAAAACTTCTTGTTAATTTTTCAAATCTGATACTTACTGAGTAACTCTACATTTCTGCACTTCTCGTTTCCAGTAATCCATTTTATCTCTGATTATTTGTTTGTCTTCATTACTGCCGTTTTATTTTCGCCTTGCAATCTATTTGATCTTTTCACTAATATTTCCTAGCCTTTTTTACTCATTTTCTATAAATTTTAGCTCATGCTTCGGCTACTTTGGTACCCCTTTAAATTCTTTAGTTTCTAATAAGCTTTTCAGAATTCCTAAGGATAGCTAAGTAATTAAACATTAGAAAAAAGTGCCTTTAATTGTTATGAACAATCACTGTTATGTCACCTATTAAATGTAAACTTTTCCATAAGAACCAGTGTAGTTTTTTCATGATCACTGGAGACTTGCCCATTTGTGGGCTAGAGTAGTCATGTGAAAATCTCAACAACTAAACCATTTCCCATTTTACAATTTTGTTTTTGGGAAAATTTGTTAAATTATTCAACTATATCAGACATACAAAAAAGTATAAGCATTTTACATGAAGGAATTTCATAAGAGTAGTCTCTTGTTA
Source organism: Piliocolobus tephrosceles (assembly GCF_002776525.5). Taxonomy (NCBI): domain Eukaryota; kingdom Metazoa; phylum Chordata; class Mammalia; order Primates; family Cercopithecidae; genus Piliocolobus; species Piliocolobus tephrosceles. Next base: position 6,713,556 of record NC_045449.1, read on the forward strand.
CTCTTTTTATCATCTTACACTGAATGACTTTCTTATTTTTTCTATTTAAAAGGTTTGGGAGCCAAATGCTTTTGTGGGGGTATTAAATAAAATGTATAGGAGGCCACTGGTTTTGACTGAGCTGCTATACTAAGCCCAACAGACCAAACCAAAATAGAGTCACTCATGCTACAGGTCCACATCATCAAGACAAAGCTAAGTTGTTTATCTGACCTTCCAAGAAATTAGGAGGGTGAGACATAACAGCCAAATACCCAAACAACCCAATTTTAGCTAGTGTGATAAGGAAGTCCACTCTGCTTTAATCTTTACAAGGGAAGTAACTCTGAAACAACCCGTCTACCTTTTATTTTCTATTTCTGTTTTCCTCAGCCATTTTCTGCCTATAAAACCAACCACCTCTGCTCAGCTCATCAGAGCACTCATTCTATTGTGTATGATGAGGTGTTACCTCATTCTAGAATGGCAAATAAAAACCAATTAAGGTCTCTAAATTTGTTGTAATTTTGTCTTTTGTTTTTTAATAGGGGTTAGCCACTTTTGTATCCTCTGATAATATTTTATTGTGTACAACATGTACACCTGTACACCATTCTCCTTCATTTGTTTACAGATATGGCAATTTTTTCTTCATGTCAAAAATATCTACGTCTATTGTTAAAAAAAAATTAGGTAATTCGGATGAACCGAAAAGAAGAAAAATAATATAAAAACTACACAAAATTCTACCACCTTGAGATGTTTCTTTTTTGTATATTTCCTTTTGTGTAACCAGGGAGGAGGCCTACACTGCTTATTTCTCCTTATAAAGGAATTTCCTCTCGTATAACTCCTGTTGCTAATGCTGCCTTATTTTGTACCACGTGGCCCCATTCCACAAGTCACACAAATCACACTGATGATGAAAACCTACCTATATTAGTCAAGGTTTAGTCAAGAAAACAGACACCACCCTAGACTTTTCCAACCAAATAAAGAGGAACGTTAATAAGGAAATTGGTTACACAGGAAATGGAAAAGCTGAGAAGCCAAACACAGGATGGGGTGATGAGGCAACTGAGAGGTCGGCAGCAGCCAAAAGCAACTGCCACGCTGGAACTAAAGGGTCAACGGGAGAAGGCAGTTTCATCAGAGCACAGAAGCTGAGGCCAAACAAAAAGAGCCAGAACTAAGGAGAGGGTATTTCCCCCATGGGAGCTGGAACCACAGAGGGAGTGTTTGTTTGGGAGGAATTGGAGACACACAAGAAAAGCTGTCACAGAAAGAAGAGAAATAGGGCGCAATATCCTAGCCTTTCCCCTCCTCTCACCCTCCAGTCATCTGCCATCATCTTTCTGTGGCCAAACTTACCCAGAAGACTTCAGGCAAAGGAAATGATGGGAGGTGGGGTGGGATGGGAGTAAGCACAGGCAGCTGGCCAACAACTGTCTAAGAGTAGCCCCTGAATTGACTGGCCACACATCACCTATGGCATAGTCTTGCCAAAAATGTTTAAGCTAAATCTAATCATGAGGAAATAACCAGGCAAATCCACATGGAAAGACATCGTACAAAACAGCCAGCCTAGACTCTCCAAAACGTCAATGTCCTAAAAGACAAAAGAGGACAGAGAACTTATCTAAATTAAAGAACATAAGGGAGGCTCACGCCTGTGATCCCAACACTTTGGGAGGCAGAGGCGGAAGGATCACTTGAGCCCAGGAGTTCGAGACCAGCCTGGACAACATAGTGAGACCCCCATCTCTATATACAAAAAAAAAAAATCAAAAAATAAGGCGGGAGGATCACTTGAACCCAGGAGGTCAAGGCTGCGATGAGCCATGATCAAACCACTGCATTCCTACCTGGGAAAGGGAGTGAGATCCTCCTGTTTTTCAGAAAAACAAAACATTAGGGGGACATGGCAACTAATTTTGATGTGTGATCATAGATTAAATATTGGATCAAAAAAGAATGGTATATAAAGGGCATTATGGGGCAATTGTGGAAATATGAATATAGTTAGTACACTAGATGAGAGTTGTATATAAATGTTAAATTTCTTGAGTGTGGTAATTTGGTTGTGGTTATGTAAGAGCATGCCCCCGTTCTCAGCAGATACATGCTAAAGTATTTAAAGGTAAAATGTCATGATGTCTTCAACTAACTCCATATATATATAGACAAAGAATGTGTGATCAAACAAATGTGGCCAATGTTAAAATTGGTGAATCTAAGTGGAGCATTAATAGGCATTCATGGTAGTGTTCTTGCAACTATCTCAAAGGTTTTTGTTTGTTTGTTTGAGACAGAGTCTCACTCTGTTGCCCAGACTGGAGTGCAGTGGCACAATCTCGGCTCACTGCAACCTCCGCCCCCCGGGTTTAAGGGATTCTCCTGCCTCAGCCTCCTGAGTAGCTGGGATTACAGGTGCCCGCCACCACACCCAGCTAATTTTTGTATTTTTAGTAGAGACGGGGTTTCACCATCTTGGCCGGCTGGTTTGAACTCCTGACCTTGTGATCCACCCGCCTTGGCCTCCCAAAGTGTTGGGATTACAGGCATGAGCCACTGCGCCCGGCCCCAAAGCCTTTTCAAAATAAAAACTCAGGAAAAAAAAAAAAAATAGGATGGCCTTTGACCTCTGACCACTGACACAAGGTAAGGAGATGAATTCAACCAACTGTTCTTAGGAATTTAAACCTAAACACAGAAAAAGAATTTGCTACTTAGCAATAAAATTGGAGGTGACAGAAAAACATGTAGAGTTCGGCTATAACAAACTAAAATTATGTACACACCAAAATTATGAGGTGGAAAAAAAGATATGGCAAGTTGTTTACAAAAACAGCTGCCACAAATGCTTCTCATCTAGTAAGCACTTCTCCCATCATGAGGTGAAATCTATGTCTCCCTGGGTTCTAGACTGGCCTTGTGACTTACTTTGACCAACAGAATGCAGAGGTGACATGGTGCCAGTTCTTGACCACGAAGAGGCTTGACATCTTGTATTCTCCTTCTCTTGGAGCCCTGAGCCACTGTATAAAGAAGACTAACTGCCCAGGAAACAACAGATGCTGGAGAGGATGTGGAGAAATAGGAACACTCTTACACTGTTGGTGGGAGTGCAAATTAGTTCAACTATTGTGGAAGACAGTGTGGCGATTCCTTAAGGATCTAGAACCAGAAATACCATTTGACCCAGCAATTCCTTTACTGGGTATATACAAAGGATTATAAATCATTCTACTATAAAGACACATGCACATGTATGTTTATTGTGGCACTATTCACAATAGTAATGACTTGGAACCAACCCAAATGTCCATCAGTGATAGACTGGATAAAGAAAATGTGGCACATATACACCATGGAATACTATGCAGCCATAAAAAAGGATGAGTTCATGTCCTTTGCAGAGACACAGATGGGGCTGGAAACCATCAGTCTCAGCAAACTAACACAGGAACAGAAAACCAAACACTGCATGTTCTCACTCATAAGCGGGAGCTGAACAATGAGAACACATGGACACAGGGAGAAGAACATCACACACCGGAGCCTGTTGGGGGGTGGGGGGCTAGGGGAGGGAGAGCATTAGGAGAAATACCTAATGTAGGTGATGGGTTGATGGGTGCAGCAAACCACCATGGCATGTGTATACCTATGTAACAAACCTGCATGTTCTGCACATGTATCCCACAACTTAAAAGAAGAAGAAGAGGAGGAGGAGGAAGAGGAAGAGGAGGAAGAGGAAGAAGAAGAAGGAGGAGGAGGAAAAGAAGAAGAAGAGGAAGGGGGGGGAGGAGGAGGAGGAGGAGACTGACTGCCTGCTGGAGAGACTGGTCTGGCCAGTCCTTTGCTGTTCTAGACACCTGTGCTGAGCCACACATGTGAGTGAAGCCAACCAGACCCTCTAGCCCCAGGCAAGGTGGCCCAGCCAACACCACATGGAGCAGAACCAAGCTATTCCTGTCAATCCCTTCCCAAAGTTCAGCATTGTAAGCCAACAAATAAGTAGTGGTTGTTATTTTAAGACAATACATTTTGGGGAGATGCATTATACAGACAATTCCCAACCCACAAGGGTTCAACTTGGTATTTTTCAACTTTAGGAAGGTGCAAAAGCAATACACATTCAGCAGCAACTGTACCTCAAATACCCATACAACTATTCTGTTTTTCACTTTCAGCATCATATTCAACAAATTACATGAGATAGTCAACACTTTATTATAAAATGCGTTGTGCGTTAGATAATTTTCCCAACTGTAGGCTAATGTAAGTGTTCTGAGTACATTTAAGGTAGGCGAGGCTAAGCTACCTTAGCCTAGGTTAGGTGTATTACATGCATTTTTGACTTAACTATATTTTCGACTTACAATGCGTTTATCAGGACATAGCCCCATCATAAACACAGAAGCGTCTGTATAGCTAATAGGGAACAGAGCAGACAGACACACAGAGATGCCTGCAGGAAATGCTAAGTTTTACTATTCCAGTTCCTTCCGTAGGTAGGCTCAAAACAACTCCTACTCTTTCTGAGTCAAATTGAGCAAGTCTCTGTTGCTTACAGCGAAAAAAGAGCCAGAGAAAAAAATGTCTCTTCCTGGCTGCTCTGCCTATGGAGTAGCCATTCTTTTATTCCTTTACTTTCTTAATACACTTGCTTTCACTTGAAAATAATAAAATGTAGGGCCCGGCGCGGTGGCTCACGCCTGTAATCTCAGCACTTTGGGAAGCCAAAGCCGGCGGTTCACGAGGTCAAGAGCTGGAGACCATTCTGGCCAATATGGTGAAACCCCGTCTCTACTAAAAATACAAAAATTAGCTGGGCCTGGTAGCACGCGCCTGTAATCCCAGCTACTCAGGAGGCTGAGGCAAGAGAATTGCCTGAACCCTGGAGGCGCAGGTTGCAGTGAGCCGAGATCACGCCACTGCTCTCCAGCCTAGGCAACAGAGCAAGACTCCGTCACAAAAAAATAAATTAAATAACTAAATAAATAGTCCCTTCTTATCCTTTCTCTTTGCAGGTATTTTTGTTATCCAAAGATTCTGAATAAATATCTCTTATTACTACTTGTTTCATTGACTTCCCCTTTTATTGAGTAACACCACCTGATTTTTAAAATGGTTTGTTGTAAAATGCATCATACAAAAGAAGGATGGATAAAATTTTAAAAGTAATGGCAAATTAAAAGTAAGGGCAAAAGCCACAATTACTTTTGCACCAACCTAATATTATAATAATAAGGTAAACAATCATCCACCCAGTTTAAGATATAAAACAAAACCAGTCCTTTAGAAATCTCTGCTTATCCCTTCCCAACTGTGGTCTCTTCTCCACCCACAGTGACAACCACGATGATGATTTATGTTAATCATTCTCCTATTTCCTTTACAGTTTTCCACCAATATATACATCCCTAAACAGCATGACTCAGTTTTGAAAAACTGAGCAGCAAGCATCAATCTAGAAGAATAAGGAAAGGGTGATGTTACCACTGTTTGAGGAAGGCTCAGGAGAAGATAAACTGGACAGCCTCTCGGTCATTGTCTGGCTTCAGCTTGCCTAAGCATTTATAAGAGCCTTTTATGGGAAAATCATTGAGTCAGATGGTGAGTAACACTGGGAGTCACTGGGCTCAGCACAGGTGAGACATACGGTAGCACTGGAGAATGGGCCGGGTTTTAATATTTGGCTAGGACATAGTCAGAAGGAGATGGCTGTTCTGTATATTCTGCTCATCACAGCTTCCCGTCCACTTCCCAGAAGAGGTCAAGGCAGAACATTTCTAGACAACACCCACAGCAGATCAAGTATCAGAGCATTGGAGGAATGAGCAGGAACTTTATCAGCATGTGGTCAAAATAAGGTAAGTACAGAGGAAAAATCTGGGCCAGACGCTGGGTATTGAGTCCCTGATTTAAAAGTTAGCGTGATGGCAGTGGGGACGGTGGTGATGGATGCCCTCATTGTGTCTCTCCTTGGAGTCCTGGTGTCCCGCTTCTTCAGGCTGGACGTGTTTCCTTCTGCACCTAGTTCATAACTGTCATTCTGGACTCTCCCGTCACCCTTACCCTAGAGTCCCTTCACCACTCTCCTGTGTTAGATTCCTACCTGTTGTGCCCCATAGGTTCTTTCTTGGCTTGTCCTCTCATTCAAGAAGCACAGCCTCCAGTGGCCCCTTGAGAAAGAATGCATGTGAAGTAAATCTTGCATATCTGAAAATGTCCTTATTTTGCACTCATATTTGGTTGATAATTTAGCTGGGTGCAGAATTCTAGGCTGGGAATAGTTTTTCTTAAGAATTTTGAAAAGCACTGCTCTGGTGTCTCTTGCCTCTACCATTGTTTATTGAAGCCGGCAAAGCCAAAGCTGATTCCCGATCCTTTATATTTTATCTTCGTATGTACCCTCTCCCTTGCTCTCCAAGCTTTTACAATCTCTTGGACTCTGTGTTCTGAAATTCCATGATAATGTGTCTCGACAGGTCTTTTTTCATCCATTTCTCTGGGCACTTGAAGAATTCTTTCAATCTGGAAACTCATGTCCTTCATGAGTTTTGAGTAAACTTTTCTGTATGGTTTTCTTGATGACTGCCTCTCCTACATGTTCTTTTTCTCTCTTGAACACATATTATTCAGATATTGAACACGCCAGTCTTAATCTCTAATCTTCTTTATCTTTGCTTTCCTATTTTTCATCTCTGTGTCTTCTTGGGCGATTTCCTCAAGTTTATCTTCCAACTCTTCTGTTACATTTTTCAGGTCCACTCTTTGCCCTAATTTTTAAGGGCCCTTTTTTCTTCTCTTAAAATGTATCAGCCGGTGCCGTGGCTCAAGCCTGTAATCCCAGCACTTTGGGAGGCCGAGATGGGCGGATCACAAGGTCAGGAGATCGAGACCATCCTGGCTAACACGATGAAACCCCGTCTCTACTAAAAAATACAAAAAACTAGCCGGGCGAGGTGGTGGGCGCCTGTAGTCCCAGCTACTCGGGAGGCGGAGGTAGGAGAATGGCGAGAACTCGGGAGGCACAGCTTGCAGTGAGCTGAGATCCGGCCACTACACTCTAGCTTGGGCGACGGAGCGAGACTCCGTCTCAAAAAAAAAAAAAAGTATCAGGATCTTATTCTGCTCTTATAACACAGGTACAATCTATTCTGTACCTTTCCAAGTATATGAATAGTAGACTTTTAAAGTTTTTATATCCTTGTTTATTCTATGGGGTTGTTTTGTTTTTCTTTACTTATGTTTTGGGCTTTATAGTCAAGGTCTGAAGCAGCATCTGATTCTTCTTTGAAGAACTGCTGTCTCCCATATTCTCAATCCATGTGAGTGAATTGCATCATTTGCTAATTCTTTCAACTTAAATAAGAAACTTGTGATCCCCCTACACTTCAGCTCTGAAAAACTCTCCTACTCTGTTTCAGGGGAGGTAAATTCAGATTTTAGTTCTGGCCTCTTTCCCATTGTAATAGCTTTGAATAAAGACTTCCTTGCCTACTTGATTTTATCTGTGCAATTTTTGCGTTGACATCTATATGCAAAAAAAGAAAGAAAGAAAGAAACTTGCTTTAGTTTGGATGTTTGTCCCCTTCAAATCCCATGTTGAAATTTGATCCCTAATGTTGAAAGTGGGGCCCAATGGGAGGTATTTGGGTCATGGGGGTGGGTCCCTCATCAGTAAATTAGTGTCTTCCCTCAAGGGTAAGTTCTTCTATTCATTACCAGGAGAACTGATTGTTAAAAAGAGCCTGGCACCGCCTCCACACCTTGCTTCCTCTCTGGCCATGTGATCTCCGCACATGCTGGCTCCCCTTCACCTTCCACCATTAGTAGAAGCAGCCTGAGGCTCTCACCTGATGCAGATGCCAGTGCCATGCTTCTTGTAAAGCCTACAGAACCATGAGCCAAATTGGCCTCTTTTCTTTAGAAATTACCCAGCCTCAGGTGTGCCTTTATAGCAACGCTAAATGGACTAAGCCAATAATTAACCTGCCTGAGCTTCAGTTTCTTCATCCATACAATGAGGGTGGTTATGGAATCTGTTTCAGTAGGATTGCCAAGAGAATTTAGTGAAATAATACAGAGGACACAGATTATGTGTTCTTTTCTGGTTTAGGAAGGTTAAATTGCTTAGTTACACATCAAATCCTGGGACTTAGACTCATAATCTGACACATAGTCAATACTCAATCAATTTCAGCTCTCATTATTATGACAGTTCAAATGGGACTCACACCTCTTCTCAGTTAAAGAGAGGAGTACATGAGCCAGATCTGGCCAATGAGATTCAGCCCTAGGATTTTTGCTAGAATGATTTGAAAGGAAATTCTCTTTTCCTGTTAGATTATTAAGTTGCTAAAGCATAATCCCAGAGCTGCCAGTAGCTCTCTTTAGCAATGCTTTTAGAGAGTCTATCTGCAAGTAAAACCAAACCAAGAGATGGAAACAGATTACTGAGGATGAGGCTGGATGCAGTCTTACCTGAAGACATTTTGACCCTGGACTTTCCAGTATTATGAATCAATATCTTCCTTTTCTTTCTCTTAAGCCATTTTTAGTTGAGTTTTCATTACTTGCAACATAATCCCTTGTAATACAAAAAAAATACTGTTTTGAAACTATGTATTTCACTGACTATAACATTATCATATGTTCATGTTATTAAAACTATTCTTCAACGTTATTTTGTGTCTGGTATTTTGTTTTATGAAGTCCATATTAGTGGACAGATACATTGTTATTAATTTTCAGTATTATAAATAACACTGAAATGAATATCCTCATAGCTAAATTTTTGTGAATATCATGATTGCTTCCTGAAAATAAATTCCTAGAGGTGGAACTTCTGGGTTAAAAGTTGCATGAAATATTAAGAGTTCTGTTATATATAGTAAAACTGACCCCTTGAAAGGCGGTACCAATTTTTGGTTTCACACCGGAAACATATAAGAATGCCTATTTTCTCCATCCATTGCCTGGAGTTGATAGTATTTCTCTTAAAATCTCCGCCAACTTAGTAACCTATGCACAAAAATGGTACCTCACTTTACTTCATATTTATTTATTGAGTTATCTACCGTGCATAGATTTTTCATTCATTTGTGCTAGATTCAGTTTGTTACTATTTTATTTAGGAATCCTGCATCTATATTCTGAAATTGGTTCTCCTGGTACTCTAAGTGCTCAGGCTTTTTTCTAGTTTTATATAATAAATTTTAAACATAGAGGTTTGAAGATGGAAAACCTGGGTTCGAGTCTGAATTCCACAATACGATGCGGAACCTCAGGCGGTTTAATTTTCCTAACCCTGAAGAAGAGTAACGCAGTGGAAAGTGAGCCATTAAACTCCCGCAGAACCTGGAAAGGCTCAGCCCTGGGAGGTTCAGGGTGGAAGGGTGAGCCATGGAGCCAAAATCAAGGGGGTGCTTAACAGTGTGTCACAGAGGATCAACCACCAAATCCCCTCCTACCCCACACATGCAGGTGAAAAAACTGTTGTGTATACTGACTGTGGTCGTTGGTTACATGAATCTATACACGTGTTAAAATGTATAGAACTGTATACCAAAAAGCTAATTTTACTATATGATAATTTTTAAAACATTGTTAAGAGGCATTAAAAAAAAGAATACCAAAGGAAGGCTAGGGAGGTGTTAGATTTTAATAGAGACAAGAGACATGTCAATCAAATACAATATGTGACCCTGGATTTGAACCTGGATTCAAGGCACCTAATTTTATTTATTTATTTACTGATATAGAGTTGCTCTGTCACCCAGGATGGAGTGCAATGGCGCACACTCTGTACACTACAACCTCTGCGTCCCAGGTTCAAGCAATTCTCCTGCCTCAGCCTCCCGAGTATCTGGGACTACAGGTGCATGCCACCACATCCGGCTAATTTTTGTATTTTTAGTAGAGATGGGGTTTCACCATGCGGACCAGGCTGGATGCGAACTCCTGGCTCTCAAGTGATCTGCCCGCCTGGGCCTCCCAAAGGGCTGGGATCACAGGCGTGAGCCACCACACCTGGCCCAAAGTAACTAATTTTAAAAAGACATTTTTAAACACTAATGAAAATATAAATGCATACTATTAAATGATACCATGGCATTATATATTATGATATGATAAATGATATGGTAGTTATGTATGAAGGCTATGTATTTTTAAAGTCCTTATGAATTAAAGATACATACTAAAATATTCAAAGGTGAAATGACATGATGTCTGGGATTTGCTTTAAAATACTCCAGAATATATATATATATGTATAGTAAATACATGGAGTATAATAGAATAAGAGTGGGAATTTTTTCACTTTATTCACTGCTGTGTCTTCAATTTCTACAAGTTTGGGGGTATGTGGTAAATACTTAACAAATATTAGTTGAATGAATTAGTTGAATGAATTCATCTTATTGCCTGTCTCACAAACTGTGACTGTACATACCTTTACTCCTGACTTCTCCCATGTACAGTGCGGCAAATGCTCATTGATGAATCCATGTCTAAAATCCTGCTCAGATAGAAGGAAAAGTCTTCGCTGGTAAAGTTCAATAAGCAGAGTCATCACAAGTTTTCCATTTTCTTTTATAGTTTTCACTGTACACATGAGTCCATGATAATCTGGCCCCTGACCAACTTTGCAATTACACACTCCTACTGTCCCCTTCCATGAAACCTACATCCAAGTCCCACAAAAAACCTACTGTCCGTCACAAGCACCTTGATATATTAAATTTCTGTGCCTTTGTACCTGGAGTTCCCTCTGCTTAGGATGCTCTTTTCTCTTTATACATCTAGTAGTGAGTTCTGTTCATTCTTCAAAATTCAGTCCAGGAGTGAAATCAGTAACAGGGCAGAATAGGATGCTCCAGCTCTCATCTCCCAATAGAAACACCAGTTAAGGCAGGCAGTGACAGATAAGAATCATTATGTGAGAGGCCTGGAGTCTGGCTGAGGTTCCAGCACCCCACTGGAGCAAATCAACCCAAGAGTGGAAGCATCGAAAAGGGTAAGAAGTGCAGTTCCACTTTACCTGCATCAGCCCTCCCCCAAGGAGGCACAGCTTGTGCTGAGAGAAGCTCCTTTGGTCTTCAATCTGTCCACAGGGGAAGGTAAAAGCATAGTGAACACCTGGCTTCCCTAGACTTGAAGAACATTGCCCAGGAGGCTCACTTCTGTCTCCCCGCCCAGAATGCAGATGATCAGCATGACTGATCATCTAGGAACAGGGAGAAGGGAATGGAGTGCACAGCAACCAGCATGTGGTTTCAACAACCAACCACAGATTCTGCCAACTAGCTCACAGACTCCAGCAGGAGACTTGCCCACAAATCCCACCAGATGACTCACCTGAGGACCCTCCACCTAATGAGTCTACACAACCTGCATGCCCCACCCCACCATGTGTGAGGTCCAACACACCACTGTGCATGACCCACATTAACTGCTGCTGAGAGAACATGAACATTAACAACAGGCATGGATCTTAGCAGCTGGCTCAACTGTGCTGGACTTACAGGAAAACATCAAGCAAACTACTATACATATCGTAGAAATCCCAAAAGGACCAGAGAAAGAGAAATGGAAGGAAAGCTTATTTTAAAATATAATGACAGAAAACTTTCCAAATCTGTAAAGAAAAAAAAAAAAAAAAAACAAAACACCCAGATCCATTAAGCCCAAAGAACTCCATATACATGGAGAATAAAGACGTCTTCACCAAGATGCATTATAATCAAATAGTCAAAAATCAAAGACAAAGAGATAATTTTTTCCTTTTGTTTTATTTTATTTATTTTTTATCTCCTCAAATTCCTTTTACCAGAGAATTTTTAAAGCAGCAAAAGAAAAACAACTCAACACATACAAAGAAACCTCCGTAAGACTATCAGTGGGTTTCTCACCAAAAACCCTGCAGACCAAGATAGAGTGGAATGATATACTCAAAGTGTTGAAAGAAAAAAAACTGCCAACCAAAAACATACCCAGCAAAGCCATCCTTCAAAAAGGAAAGAAAGACAAAGACCTTCCCAGACAAACCAAAACTTAGGAAGTTCATCACCCCGAACTTACCTTACAAGAAATAATGAAAGGGAGATCTTCAAGTTCAAATGAAAGGAACATGTATCAGCAACATGAAAACATATACTCACTGATAAAGGTAAGTATAGTCAAACTCACAATTCTCTAATACCATGATGATGGTATATAGTTGGATACACAATATAAAAAGCCGTAAATTGTGATATAAATAATAAAAATGTGAGGGGAGAAGTAAAAGTGTATAGTCTTTGTATGTAATAAAAATTAAGTTGTTATCAGTTTAAAATAGACTATTATAACTACAAGATGTTTTATGTAAGCCTCATGGTAATCACACACAAAAAAATCCTATAGTAGATACACAAAAGATAAAAAAACAAAGAATTGGCTGGGCGCAGTGGCTCAAGCCTGTAATCCCAGCACTTTGGGAGGCCGAGACGGGCGGATCACGAGGTCAGGAGATCGAGACCATCCTGGCTAACACACCGAAACCCCGTCTCTACTAAAAAATACAAAAATCTAGCCAGGCGAGGTGGCGGGCGCCTGTAGTCCCAGCTACTCGGGAGGCTGAGGCAGGAGAATGGCGTAAATCCGGGAGGCGGAGCTTGCAGTGAGCTGAGATCCGGTCACTGCACTCTAGCCCGGGCGACAGAGCGAGACTCCGTCTCAAAAAAAAAAAAAAAAAAAAACAAAGAATCAAAGCATACCACCACAAACAATAATAATAAAGCCACAAAGGAAGACTACAAGAGAGGAAGAAAGGAACTACAATTAACAAAATAGCAATAGTAAGTCCTTACCTATCAATTATTACTTTAATGTATATAGACTAAATTCTCTCATCAAGAGGCATAGAGTGGATAAACGGAATTTTTTTTTTTTTTTTTTTTTTTTTTTTTTTTGTGATGGAGTCTCGCTCTCTCACCCAGGCTAGAGTGCAGTGGCCTGATCTTGGCTCACTGCAACCTCTGCCTCCCGGGTTCATGCCATTCTCCTGCCTCAGCCTCCTGAGTAGCTGGGATTACAGGCACCCACGACCATGCCCAGCTAATTTTTGTATTTTTAGCAGAGATGGGGTTTCACCATCTTGGCCAGGCTGGTCTTGAACTCCTGACCTCATGATCCACCTGCCTCGGCCTCCCAAAGTGCTGGGATTACAGGTGCGAGCCACTGCACCTGGCCGATAAATGGATTTTCAAAAATAAGACCCAACTACATGCTGTCTACAAGAGACTCACTTTTGATTTAAGGACACAAATAGCCTGAAAGTGAATGGATGAAAAACACATCCCATAAAAATGATACCCAAAAGAGAGCAAAGGTGGCTATACTTACATGAGACAAAATAGACTTCAAGTCAAAAACTGTCATAAGAGACAAAGAAGGTCATTCTATATACTAACAAAAGGGTCAATTCATCAGGAAGACATAAAACAGCAATACATAGTAGAAGAAATCAATACCCCCACTCAACAATGGATGGATCATCCAGACAGAAAATAAATAAGGAAACAGTGGAATTAAACACTAGATACCAAATAGATCTAATGAACATATATGTGATATTCTATCCAACAGAAACAACATACACATTCTTCTTAAGCCCACATAGAACATTCTCCAGTATAGATCACATGTTAAGTAACAAAATAAGTCTTAACAAATTTATGAAGATTGAAATCATATGAAATATCTTTTCCAATCCCAATGAAATGAAACTAGAAATAATAGGAGGAAAATTGGAAAACTCACAAATATGCAGAAATTAAGCAACACGCTCCTGGAAAACCAATGGGTCAAAGAAGAAATTTAAAGAAAAGACAAAAATATCTTGTGACAAACAAAACCAAAAAAAAAAAAAAAAAACCCAAAATGGGATGTATGGGATGCAACAAAAGCAGTTATTGTAGGGAAGTTCACAGCAACAAATGATTACGTTAAAGAAAGAAAAGATCTCACATAAACAACCTAAAGTTACACCCCAAAGAAATACAAAAATAAGAACAAAGCCCAAAGTGAGCAAAAGGAATAATAAAATTTAGACCAGAAATAAATGAAATAGAGACTAGAAAAACAATAAAAGGAAACCAATGAAACAAAGAGTTGGGTTTTTGAAAAACACAAAATTGACAAACCTTTAACTAAACTAAGAAAGAGATGAGATGTAAATAAAATTATAACTGAAGGATGAGTCATTCCAACTGATACCATGAAAATACAAAGGATCATAAGAGGTTACTGTGACCAATCATACACCAACAAATTGGGTAGCATGAAAAAATGGATAAATTCAGCTGGGCGTGGCGGCTCACGCCTGTAATCCCAGCACTTTGGGAGGCCAAGGTGGGCAGATCACGAGGTCAGGAGATCGAGACCATCCTGGCTAACACGGTGAAACCCCATCTCTACTAAAATTACAAAAACAAAAATTAGCCAGGCACGGTGGCAGGTGCCTGTAGTCCCAACTACTTGGGAGGCTGAGGCGGGAGAATGGTGTGAACCCAGGAGGCATAGCTTGCGGTGAGCCGAGATTGCACCACTGCACTCCAGCCTGGGTGACAGAGCAAGACTCCGTCTCAAAAAAAAAAAAAAAAAAAAAAAAGAGGATAAATTCTCAGAACTTACAACCTACAAAAACTAAGTCAGGAGAAATACAAAATCCGAGTACTAACAAAGACTAGATGGCTTCACTGGTGAATTCTACAAACCTTTAAAGAAGAATTAATGCCAATCCTTCTCAATTTTTTCCAAAAGTTAAAGAGGAGGGAACACTTCTAAACTCTTTCTACAAGACCAGCATTACCCTGATCCCAAAGCCAGATAAGAACACTACAAGAAAAGAAAAATACAAGACAATATCCCTGATAAACACAAATGCAAAAATCCTCAATAAAATACTAGCAAACAAAATTCAACAATACATTAAAAGAATAATACACCATGATCAAGTTAGATTTATTCCTGGAATGTGAAAATGGTTCAAAATACACAAATCAATAAATGTGATTCATTACATTAACAGAATGAAGGGTAAAAATGATCATCTCAATAGATGCAGAAAAGCATCTGACAAAACTTAACATCTTTTCATGATAAAATCTCTCAACAAATTAGGTCCTGAATAATGTAATGCAACATAATAAGGCCATACATGACAAGCTCACAGCTAGCATCATACTTAACAGTGAAAGTCAAAAGTTTGCCTCTAAGACCGGGAACAAGACAAGGATATCCATTCTCAACACTTCTATTCAACATAGTACTAGAAGCCCTAGCCAGAGCAATTAGGCAAGAAAAAGAACGAAATGGCATCCAAATAGAAAAGGAAGAAGTTAAATTGTCTCATTTGCTAACATGATTTTATATGTAGAAAACCCTAAAGATTCCACCAAAAAAACTGCTAAAACTAATAAATGAATTCAGTAAAGTTGCAGGATACAAAAATTAACCTACAAATATCAGTAGCATTTCTATACCCTAACAATGAACTATCCAAAAGAGAAATTAAGATAACAATCCCATCTGCAATAACATCAAGAAGAATAAAATACTTAGGAATAAACTTAAATAAGGAGGTGAAAGACCTGTACACTGAAAACTATACAACATTAATGAAATACATTGGAAAGTCACAAATAAATGGAAAGATATCTGCAGGACAGTTATTTGGGGGGGAGGGGGTCTTGCACTGACTTAGTTCTTCCCGGTTTCTTGATTGTAGTTCCCAAGAATAACTATAAAATGTGCTGGGAATTCGCCATCATGAGATAAGGAGTTGGCCAGAATAGCCCAGGCTCTATTCCAGTCTACCCTAGAAATAAGATGTCCTTCAATGATTTAGCCCAGTATGTCATATATCCCAGGGTATAAAAAAAAAAGCCAGCTGGGTGCGGTGGCTCACACCTGTAATCCCAGCACTTTGGGAGGCCGGGAGTTCGAGACCAGCCTGGGCAACAGGGCAAAACCCCATCTTTACTAAAAATACAAAAATTAACCAGGCCTGATGGCACACTCCTGTAGTCCCAGCTATACAGGAGGCTGAGGCAGGAGAATCTCTTGAACCCAGGAGGCCGAGGTTGCTGTGAGCCAAGATCGTGCCATTGCACTCCAGTCTGGGCAACACAGTGAGACCCTGTCTCAAAAAAAAATAAAATAAAATAAAAAGCCAGGGTAGGCTGCTTTTCTTGAGAAGGTCCCTCAGCTGCAATGCAGGTGGAGCACGCACATGTAACACTCCATCCACCACAAGCAGCTTTCCAGAGACTCGGGGAATGCTTGCAGTGAACACTGGGCTTCTGCTGTCCCTTGCTGCCTATCTGTAGGTAATAAATCCACTATATTTAATTTGTTGCGTATGAGTGTGTTCAGTCTTACTGGACTCAGGGAAGTTGGTAATCAGTGAACAGTAAACCTATTCCACAAAATTCCATATCCGTGAGTAGGAAAAATCAATATTGTCAAAATGTCTCTACTACCCAAAGCGATCTAAAGATTCGCTGCAACCCCTTTCAAAATTCCAATGGCATTTTGCACTGAAATAGAAGGTAAAAAAATCCTAAAATTTGTATTGACCTACAAAAGACCTCTAATATCTAAAGAAATGGTGAGCAAAAACAGAAGAGCTGAACACAAACATTAAAAAAAGAAATTAGACCTTATTTATACCATACACAAAAGTCAATTCAAAATGGATTAAAGACTTAAATGTAAGACCTGAAATCATAAAAATGTTAGAAGAAAACATACAGGAAAGCTCTACGACATTGGTTTTGACAATAATTTGCAGAGGGGTGTCCATCAAAATCCATATCCATTTTCGGACATGGTACCAAAAGCACAAGCAACAAAAGCAAAAATAAATAGGATTATATCAAACTAAAAAGTTTCTACACAGCAAAGAAAATAATCAACAAAATGAAAAGGCAACCACAGAATGGGAGAAAACGTTTGCATACCATGTATCTGATCAGGGGTTAATATTCCAAATGTATAAGGAACTCATACAACTCAACAGTAAAAAAAAAACCAACCTGATTTTAAAGCAGGCAAAATACCTGAACAAACGTTTTCCAGAGGAGACATACAAATGTCCAACAGGTATATAAAAGGGTGCCGAACATCAGTCATCATCAAGGAAACGCAAATCAAAATCACAATGAGACATAATCTCACACCTGTTAGCATAAGTATTATCAAAAATTCAAAAATAACAAGTGTCGCCTAGGCGCGGTGGCTCACGCCTGTAATCCTTGCACTTTGGGAGACCGAGACAGGCGGATCACGAGGTCAGGAGATCAAGACCATCCTGGCTAACCCGGTGAAACCCCGTCTCTACTAAAAATACAAAAAAAAGTTACCCGGGCCTGGTGGCGGGCGCCTGTAGTCCCAGCTACTCGGGAAGCTAAGGCAGGAGAATGGCGTGAACCCGGGAGGCGGAGCTTGCAGTGAGAGGAGATTGCACCACTGCACTCCAGCCTGGGCGACAGAGCAAGACTCCGTTTCAAAAAATAAAAAAATAAAATAAAATAAAATAAAATAAAATAAGATAAAATACAAGTGTCGGTGAGGATGTGGAGAAAAGGGAACTCCTATACATTGTTGGTGGAAATATATATTGGTACAACTCATGGAAAAGAGTGTGGTGGTTCCTCAAAAAATTAAAAATAGAACTACTATATGATTCAGCAACTCACTTCTGGGTATATATCTGAAGGAAACCAATCAGTATCTCTGGATGTGTGCACTCCATGATCACTGCAGCATTCTCTGCAATATTCAAGGTGTGAAAACAAATGTCCATTGATGGATAAATAGACAACAAAATTGTGGCATATATATATATACACACATATATATATGATGGGATATTATTCAGCATTTTTAAAAAGGAATGATTCCATTTGTGGTCATCGTATGGACCTAGAGGGCACTATTTTGAGTTAAATAAGACAAGCACAGAAAGACGAGTATACGATCTCACCTATATGTGAAATCCAAAATGGTCAAATTCAGGCCGGGCGCAGTGGCTCATGCCTGCCGTCCCAGCACTTTGGGAGGACGGGGCGGGCGGATTACCTGAGGTCAGGAGTTTGAGACCAGCCTGGCCAACATGGTGAAACCCCATCTCTACTAAAAACACGAAGATTGCTTGGGCATGGTGGTGGGTGCCTGTAGTCCCAGCTACTCGGGAAGCTGAGGCAGGAGAATCGCTTGAACCCAGGAGGCAGAGGTTGCAGTGAGCCGAGATTGTGCCATTGCACTCCAGCCTGGGCAACAGAGTGAGACTGTGTCTCAATAAAAAAACAAGGGATGCAGGGAGGGGAAAATGAGGAGGTGGTAATGACAGGGTACAAAACTTCAATTATGTAAGATAAATAAGTTCTGGAAATTTACTATGCGGCATACTTCCTGCACCTAACAATGCTATATTTTGTACTTAAAATTGCTAAAAGAGTAGATTTTATGTTAAGTGTTCTTGCCAAAAGAAAAAAATCGCCACACATCATCATCATCATCATCATTATCACAGACGGGGACAGGAGGAAACTTTGGGAGATGACGATGGGTTTGATGGTAGTGTTGGTTTCCCAGGCATATAATTATCTGCAAATTCATTGATACGTGATCATTAAATAGGAATAGCTTTTCATATCAATCATATCTCAATAAAAGTGGTTTTAAACTTTTTTTTAAGACTTCAATATTAACTTCTCGTTGAAAACTCCCCTGACCCTCCCAATCTCTGTGCTCCTAGGCTTTAGTCAGGATTCTTGTTTTGTTTCTTTTTTTTTTTTTTTTTTTTTTTGAGACGGAGTTTTGCTCTTGTTGCTCGCCCAGGCTGGAGCGCAATGGAGCGATCTCGGCTCACCACAACCTCCGCCTCCCAGTCCCAGGTTCAAGCGATTCTCCTGCCTCAGCCTCCCGAGCAGCTGGGATTACAGGCGTGCGCCACCACCCCCGGCTAATTTTGTATTTTTAGTAGAGATGGGGTTTCTTCATGTTGGTCAGGCTGGTCTCAAACTCCCGAACTCAGGCGATCCGCCCGCCTCAGCCTCCCAAAGTGCTGGGATTACAGGCGTGAACCTGTAATCCCAGGCCATGCCAGTCAGGATTCTTACACACTTTATTTTTGTTGTTACTGCAAGTCTTCTTTTCCCAGTAGACAATGGGTCATAAAAATAATACTTATTATGATACACTAAACCAGTGCTTACTAGTTACTATTCCAATCATTTCACTCGTATTGCCCTTTAATTTTCACAAATATCATTCAGTGTACGTACTTTTTTTCACAGTTTACAAATGAAGCAACTGAGGCACAAAGATGAAATAGCTTTCCCAAGGTGACACATCTAGTAATAATGGAGACAGAATTGCAAACACGGGTCGTCTGGATCTGTGGTCTGCGCTCTTAACCACTATTCTATGCAGAACAGCCTCTCCACACAAAGTGCTGGGTGCTTGGCTGCAACCTCTGCTGAACGTCATTTTAAGGTTTGCCAAATGTATTTGTCTAAAGAATGCATTTTGGCCGGGCACGGTGGCTCATGCCTGTAATCCCAGCACTTTGGGAGGCCAAGGCGGGCAGATCACCTGAGGTCAGGAGTTCAAGACCAGCCTGGCCAACATGGTGAAACCCCGTCTCTACAAAAATACAAAAATTAGCCAGGTATGATGGTGGGTGCCTGTAATCCCAGCTACTCAAGAGGCTGAGGTGGGAGAATTGCTTGAAACCGGGAGGTGGAGGTTGCAGTGAGCTGAGATCACACCATTACACCCTAGCCTGGGCAACGGAGCAAGACTCTATCTCAAAAAAAAAAAAAAAAAAAAAAGATATCAATTCTTCCTAGGTTGATCTAGGCATCAATAAAAATCAAAACCTCAGACAGCTATTTTATAGAAGGGGACAAGCAGAATCTCAAGTTTAAATAGAAAAGTAGACCTAATACCATAAAAACCCTAGAAGAAAATCTAGGTAGTACCATTCAGGACATAGGCATGGGCAAGGACTTCATGTCTAAAACACCAAAAGCAACGGCAGCAAAAGCCAAAATTGACAAATGGGATCTCATTAAACTAAAGAGCTTCTGCACAGCAAAAGAAACTACCATCAGAGTGAACAGGCAACCTACAGAATGGGAGAAAATTTTTGCAATCTACTCATCTGACAAAGGGCTAATTTCCAGAATCTACAAAGAACTCAAGCAAATATACAAGAAAAAAACAAACAACCCCATCCAAAAGTGGGGAAAGGATATGAACAGACATTTCTCAAAAGAAGACATTCATACAGCCAACAGACACATGAAAAAATGCTCATCATCACTGGCCATCAGAGAAATGCAAATCAAAACCACAATGAGATACCATCTCACACCAGTTAGAATGGCAATCATTAAAAAATCAGGAAACAATAGGTGTTGGAGAGGATGTGGAGAAATAGGAACACTTTTACACTGTTGGTGGGATTGTAAACTAGTTCAACCATTATGGAAAACAGTATGGCGATTCCTCAAGGATCTAGAACTAGATGTACCATATGACCCAGCCATCCCACTACTGGGTATATACCCAAAGGATTATAAATTATGCTACTACAAAGACACATGCACACGTATGTTTATTGCGGCACTATTCACAATAGCAAAGACTTGGAATCAACCCAAATGTCCATCAGTGACAGACTGGATTAAGAAAATGTGGCACATATACACCATGGAATACTATGCAGCCATAAAAAAGGATGAGTTTGCATCCTTTGTAGAGACATGGATGCAGCTGGAAACCATCATTCTTAGCAAATTATCACAAGAAGAGAAAACCAAACACCGCATGTTCTCACTCATAGGTGGGAACTGAACAATGAGCTCACTTGGACTCGGGAAGGGGAACATCACACACTGGGGCCTATCATGGGGAGGGGGGAGGGGGGAGGGATTGCATTGGGGAGTTATACCTGATATAAATGATGAATTGATGGGTGCTGACGAGTTGATGGGTGCAGCACACCAACATGGCACATGTATACATATGTAACTTGCACGTTATGCACATGTACCCTAGAACTTAAAGTATAATAAATAAATAAATAAATAATAAAATAAAATAAAATAAAAAAAAAAAGATCTAGAACATCCAAAACAATCTAGAAAAATAAGAACAAAGTTGGAAGACTTATACTATTTGACTTTCAAGACTTAGCTAACTATAAAGCTAGCTCAGTAATAGATATTAATATATGAAACAGTAGTATATATTATTAGCAAGAGTATTCGCATCAGGATAGACATACAGATCAATGGGACAGCATCCAGAAATAGACCAACATGTATATAATCAATTGATTTTCAACAAAGGTACAAAGATAATAGAGGATAATCTTCACAAAAGGTGCTGGAATAATGGAATATCCATATGCAAAACAATGGCGCTCAACATCTCACACCATGTAAAAATAATTCAACATAAATAACAAACCTCAGTATATGAATGGAAGCTATAAAACTTTATTTATTTATTTATTTATTTATTTATTTATTTATTTATTTATTTATTCTGAGACAGAGTCTCACCCTCTCGCCCAGGCTGGAGTGCAATGGTGCGATCTCAGCTCACTGCACTCTCCTCCTCCCGGGTTCAAATGATTCTCCTGCCTCAGCCTCCCGAGTAGCTGGGATTACAGGCACCCGCCACCATGCCCAGCTAATTTTTGTATTTTTAGCAGAGACGGGGTTTCACCATGTTGGCCAGGCTGGTCTCAAATTCCTGACCTCATGATCCACCCACCTCAGCCTCCCAAAGCTATAAAACTTTTAGACAAAAAACATAGGAGAGAAATGTTGTGACTTTGGCTCAAGCCAAGTTTTTCTTAAATAAGACACAAAAATACAAGCTACCAAAGAAAAAAAAGAACTGCATCAAAATTTAAAACTTGTTATCTTCAAAAGACACAGTTAAGACAATGGAAATTTCAAGTCCAACAAAGCTTTCTTTTTTAAAAGACAGCAAAAACTCAAGGTACTGAGTGAGAGAAAAAAAAAGTATAAAATATATATCTAATGAAAGATGGTATTCAGAATAAAGAACTTCTACAACTTCATAACAAGAAGACAGCCCAATAAAAAAAAAATGAGGACAAATTTGTTAACAGACACTTCACTGAATAAGCTATATGAACAGCAAATAGGTACATGAAAAGATGTCCAACTTCATCAGTCACCAGAGAAACGCAAATTAAAACTAGAATGACTAAAACTTAAAAGACTATTAAAACCAAACATTGGGGAGGTTTGTAGAGCAAGTGGAACATCGCTGGTAGGAAAGTAAAATGGTACAACAGCTGTGAAAAAGAGTCTGACAATTTCTCATAAAGTTACACACACCATTACCACATGACTCAGCAATTCCACTCCTAAGTGTTTACCCAAGAGAAGTGAAAACAGGCCACACAAAGATCCAACAACATAAAGAACGTAATTTAATGTTCATAACAGCATTAAATTACGTTCAAAGCGGCTGGGCATGGTGGCTCATGCCTGTAATTCCAGCACTTTGCGAGGCCAAGGTGGGCAGATCACGAGGTCAGGAGATGGAGACCATCGTGGCTAACACGGTGAAACCCTGTATCTACCAAAAATTCAAAAAATTAGCCAGGCGTGGTGGCAGGCGCCTGTAGTCCCAGCTACTGGGAGGCTGAGGCAGGAGAATGGCATGAACCTGGGAGGCGGAGCTGAGATCGAGCCACTGCACTCCAGCCTGGGCGACAGAGCGAGACTCCGTCTCAAAAAAAACAAAAAAAATTACGTTCAAAGCAGCACTGTTTCCTAAAGCCAAAAGCTGGAAACAATCCAAATGTTCGTCAACAGGTTGATGAAATGGATGATCAAATTGTGACATTTCTATACAATGAAAGATTGCTCAGCTATAAAAAGGAATGAACTTAAGATTAAATAGATTAAATAAGATTAAATAGAGGCACTTCTTCCCATACGTCTCACTAAGTATAGCTAAAACCATGGATATTACAGACAAAACAAACACTGAAAAGCTCTTACAGGTGGAAAGAAGACAGAGCAGGTGGAAGCCTTGGGACCTTGGGAATGGCATGGCAGTGAGTTCCCTGGGTTCTCTTTTCTTCCTCATATATCTGGAACTGGATGCTGGAGAAACCACTGGAAAGACCAATGGGCACAAACCAAAAAAAAAAAAAAAAAAAAAAAAATCCCCAAGAAAGCCTGGTCTCTCTGACCAAAAGACCAGAAAGGAGTAATTTGGCAAGACAGAAAACTTTTAGATAAAAATCACACCATCCTGGTCAGACATCATGGAAAGAACCACAACCCTGTTGCCATCCCATTAGCAAATGCTGAGTGGCAGCCTGGATTTCTACCCTCACCTGGCTGGGACAAGGCACACTTAAAATTCCCCTGCTAGGCTGGGCACAGTGACTTAAGCCTATAATCCCAGCACTTTGGGAGGCTGAGGCGGGTGGATCACTTGAGGTCAGGAGTTCAAGACCAGCCTGGCCAACGTGGTGAAACCCTGTCTCTACTAAAAGTACAAAAAAATTAGCCGAGCATGATGGCGCACGCTTGTAATCCCAGCTACACAGGAGGCTGAGGCAGCAGAATCGCTTCAATTTGGGAGGCGGAGGTTTCAGTGAGCTGAGATTACGCTATTGCACTCCAGCCTGGGTGACAGACTGAGACTTTGTCTCAAAAAATAAAAAGAAGTTTCAATGACCAATTGTAAACATACTTGAAACAAATAGAAAATGAAAACTATCAGCTGGGATATAAAAAATTTAAAAAGAACCAAATGGAAATTTTAGAACTGAAAAATAGAATAACCAAGGTAAAAAGCTCAGTGTATGGGCTTAATAGCAGAATGGGGGAAACAGAGGAAAACTCAGTGAAACGCAAGACAGAATAGAAATTGCCTAACCTGAACAACAGAAAGAAAATAGGAAAAAAAAAGAATCTCAGGGACCTGAGGGGCTACGATAGAGGATCCAGAAATCACATCACTTTAGTCACAAAAGGAAAGGAGACAGGGGGTGGAGCTGAGAAAATATTCAAAAAAATAATAAACGAAATTTCCCAGAATTTGGCAAAAGATCTAAACCTACCTTAGCAAACCCCAAACAGAGTAAACTCAAAGAAATCTATGCCAAAGACACATCATCATCAAATGTCTGAAAACTATCCCAAGACAAAGAAAAAAAAATTGAAAACAATGGGAGAGATAGACAACACTTTACCTTCAGGAAGAAACAATTTGAGTGACAGTAGATTTCTCATCAGCAATCACGGAGGCCAGAAGGAAGTAGAATACAATCGCACGTCACTTAACCATGGGGATACATTCTGAGATGTACATCACTCTGAGAAATGCATCACTAGCCAATTTCAGCATTGTGCATACATCATAGAGTGCACTTAAACCTACAGGTATAACCCACTACACACCTAGACTATATGGTATAGTCCATTGCTCAAAAAAACTGCACAGCATGTTACTATACTGAATATTGTAGGCAATTGCAACACAATTGTAAGTATTTGTGTATCTCAACACAGAAAAGGTAAAAATATGGTATTAAAGATTCAAAATGGCACACCTGTACAGGGCACTGACCATGAATGGAACTTGCAGAACTGGAAGTTGCTGTGGGTGGGTCAGTGAGTGAGTGGTGAGGGGAACGTGAAGGCCTGGGGCATTGCCAGACACTCCTGTACACTTTATAAACATTGTACATCTCCCCTACACTAAATTTATCTTTAAAAACTTCTTTCGGCCAGGCACGGTGGCTCATGCCTGTAATCCCAGCACTTTGGGAGCCCAAGGCAGGCAGATCATGAGGTCAGGAGTTCGAGATCAGCCTGACCCCGTCTCTACTAAAAATATAAAATTTAGCCAGGCATGGTGGTGCGCGCCTGTAGTCCCAGCTACTCAGAGGCTGAGGCAGGAGAATCATTTGAACCCGGGAGGTGGAGGTTGTGGTGAGCCGAGATGGTGCCACTGCTCTCCAGCCTGGGTGACAGAGTGAGACTCTGCCTAAAAAAAAAAACTTCTTTCTTCAATAATAAATTAACTTTAGCTTACTATAACTTTTTTACTTTATAAACTCTTTAATTCTTTTTAACTTTTTGACTCATTTGTAGTAATGCTTAGCTTAAAACACAAACATATTTTACACTTGCATGAATTTTTCCTTTATATCCTAATTCCATAAGCTTTTTTCTATTTAAATATTTTTTTACTTTTTTAATTTTCTTATTATTATTATTATTATTATTATTATTATTTTCGAGACGGAGTCTCACTCTATTGCCCAGGCTGGAGCGTAGTGGCACCATCTCTGCTCATGGCAACCTCTGTCTCCCAGGGTCAAGCGATTCTCCTGCCTCAGACTCCCGAGTAGCTGGGATTACAGGCGCCCTCCACCAAGCCCAGCTCATTTTTGTATTTTTAGTAGAGACAGGGTTTCACCATGTTGGCCAGGCTGGTCTCGAACTCCTGACCTCAGGTGATCCACCTGCCTCGGCCTCCCAAAGTGTTAGGATTACAGGCGTGAGCCACCGCGCCCCGCCTATATATTCAGGTTTCTTACAAAGGTAGATTACATGATGCTGAGGTTTGGAGTATAACTGAACCCGTCACCCAGGTAATGAGCATAGTACCAAATAGGTAGTTTTTTAACCCCTGCCCCATGCCCTCCCTCCCCACTCTTGTATTCCCCAGTGTCTATTGTTCCTGGTTTTATGTCCATGGGCACCCAATGTTTAGCTCCCACTTATAAGTGAGAATATGTAGTATTTGGCTTTCTGTTTATGCATGAGTTTACTTTGGATAATGTTCTCCACCCTGTATCCATGTTGCAGCAAAGGACATGACTTTGTTCTTTTGATGGCTGCATAGTATTCCATGGTATAGAGGTACCATGTTTTCCTTATCCAGTCCACCGTTGATGGGTACCTGGGTTGATTCCACGTCTTTGCTGTTATGAATGGTGCTGCAATGAATGTATGGATGCATGTTTTATTGCTGGAATGATTTATTATCCTTTGGGTATATAACCAGTAATAGAATGGCTGGGTGAAATGGTTGCTTAACTCTTAGTTTTTTGAGAAATCTCCAAACTGCTCTCCACTGAACTGATTCACATTCCCACCAACAGTGTACGAGCATTCCGTTTTCACTGCAGCCCCACCAACATCTGTTACTTTTTTTACTTTTTAACAAACACATTCTGACTGCTGTGAGATGGTATCTCATTGTGGTTTTGATTTGCATTCCCTAATGATTAGTGATTGTGAGCATTTTTTTCATATGTTCGTTGGCTGCTTTTATGTTGTCTTTTGAGAAGTGTCTGTTCATGACCTTTGCCCACTTTTTAATGGGGTTATTTGGTTTTTGCTTGTTGATTTGTTTAAGTTCCTTATAAATTCTGCCATTAGGCCTTTTTTGGATGCATAGTTTGCAAATATTTTCTCCCATTCTGTAGGTTTTCTGTTGAATCTGTTGATGGCTTCTCTTGCTGTGCAAAAGCTTTTTAATTAGGCCCCACTGGTCAATTTTTATTTTTCTTGCAATTATTTTTGAGGATGTAGCCATAAATTATTTGCCAAGGCCAATGTCAAGAAGATTATTTCATAGGTTTTCTTCTAGGGTTTTTAGAGTTTAAGGTCTTACATTTAAGTCTTTAATCCATCTTGAGTTAATTTTTGTTTATGGTGATAGGTAAGAGTCCAGTTTCAATATTCTGTATATGAACAGCCAGTTATCCCAGCACCATTTATTGAATAGGAAGTCCTTGCCCCATTGCTTGTTCTTTTTTTTTTTTTTTTTGCCGTGTCAAAGATCAGACAGTTGTATGTACAGCCTTATTTCTGAGTTCTCTATTCTGTTCCATTGGTCTATGTCTCTGTTTTTGTACCACTAACCACTACCATGTTGTTTTGGTTACTGTAGCCTTATAGTATAGTTTGAAGTAAGCTGGTGTGATGCCTCTGGCTTTGTTCTTTTTGCTTAGGATTGCTTTGGCTATTTGAGCTTTTTTGTTGTTGTTGTTCCATATGAATTTTAGAATTTTTTTTCTAATTCCATGCAGAATGACATTGGTAGTTTGATAGGAATAGCACTGAATCTGTACATTGCTTTGGGCACTATAGCCATTTTAATGATACTGATTCTTCCAAACCATGAGCATGTTTTTCCATTGATTTGTGTCATCTATAATTTATTTCAGGAGTGTTTTGCAGCCCTGCTGTAGAAATCTTTCCCTATCTTGGTTAGCTGTATTTCTATGTATTTCATTTTCTTTGTGGCTACTGGAAATGGGATTGTGTTCTTGACTTGACTTTCATCTAGATTCTAGATGTTATTGGTGTATAGAAATGCAACTGATTTTTGTACATTGATTTTGTATCCTGAGACCTTGCTAAAATCATTTATCAGATCTAGTAGCCTTTTGGCAGATTCTTTAGGGCTTTCTTAGTATAAAATAATATAGTCAGTGAAGAGACATAGTTTGACTTCTTCTTTTCCTATTTGGATGCCTTTTATTTCTTTCTCTTGCCTGACTGCTGTGGCCAGGACTTCTAATACATTATGTTGAATAGGAGTTGTGAGAGTGGGCATCCTTGCCTTGCTCCAATTCTCAAGAGAAGTTTCTTCCAGCTTTTGCCCATTCAGTATGATGTTGGTTGTGGGTTTGTGATTGATGGCTCATATTATTTTGAGGTATATTCCTTCAATGCCTAGTTTGCTGAGGGTTTTTTTCAGGCAGGAATGTTAGATTTTATCGAAAGCTTTTTCTGCATCTATTGAGATGACCATATGATTTTTGTTTTTAATTTTGTCTGTGTGGTGAATCACATTTATTGATTTGTGCATATTGAACCAACCTTGCATCCCAGGAATAAAGCCTACCTGATCATGGTGAATTAACTTTTAGATGCGCTGTTAGATTCAGTTTGCTGGTATTTTGTTGAGGATTTTTGTGTCTGTGCTCATCAGGAATACTGACCTAAAGTTTTCTTTTTTGCTGTCTCTGCCAGATTTGGGGATCAGGATGATGCTGGCTTTGTAGAATAAGTCAGAGAGGAGTCCCTTCTCTGTGATTTTAGGGAATATTTTCAGTAGAATTGGTACGAGCTCTTCTTTGTACATCTGATAGAATTTGGCTGTGACTCCATCTGGTCTGGGGCTTTTTTG
This sequence comes from Piliocolobus tephrosceles, assembly GCF_002776525.5. NCBI lineage: Eukaryota > Metazoa > Chordata > Mammalia > Primates > Cercopithecidae > Piliocolobus > Piliocolobus tephrosceles. The sequence goes on from NC_045449.1 coordinate 6,741,816, forward strand.
GTTGGTAGGTTTTTTTTATTAATGATTCCATTTCAGAACTCATTATTGGTCTGTTCAGGGTTTTAATTTCTCCCTGGTTTGATCTCGGAAGGTTGTGTGTTTCCAAGAATTTATCCGTTTCTTCTAGATTTTCTAGTTTGTGTGTATAGAGGTGTTCATAACAGTCTCTGGAGATCTTTTGTATTTCTGTGGGGTCAGTTGTAATGTCATCTTTGTAATTTCTGTTGTGCTTATTTGAATCTTCTCTCTTTTTTTTTCTTTGTTAATCTAGCCAGCAGTTTATTAATCTTGTTTACCCTTTCAAAGAACCAACTTTTGGTTTCATTGATCTTTTGTATGGATTTTATGCACTTCCATTTCATTCAGTTTTGCTCTGATTTTGGTTATTCCTTTTCTTCTGCTGGCTTTGGCATTAGTTTGTTCTCGTTTTTCTAGTTCCTCTAGGTATAATGATAGAGTGTTCATTTCAGATCTTCCTAACTTCTTGACGTGTTTAGTGCTATAAACCTTCCTCTTAATACTGCTTTGGTTATTTCTTCCTTCCTTCCTTTCTTTCTTTCTCTTTCTCTCTCCTTCCTTCCTTCCTTTCTTCCTTTCTTTCTTTTTCTTTATTTCTTTCAAGACGGAGTTTCACGCTGCCGCCTACGATGGAGTGCAGTGGCACGATCTCAGCTCACTGCAACCTCTGTCTCTCAGGTTCAAGCAATTCTCCTACCTCAGCCTCCCAAGTACCTGGAATTACAGATGCGCACCACCATGCCTGGCTAATTTTTGTATTTTTAGTACCGATGGGGTATTGGCCAAGCTGGTCTCGAACTCTGGACCTCAAATGATCTACCCGCCTTGGCCTCCCAAAGTGCTAGGATTACAGGCATGAGCCACCGCCCCCGGCCTTAATGCTGCTTTTGCTGTATCCCAGAGATTTTGGTATGTTGTGTCTCTGCTTTCATTAATTCTGAACAATTTTGTGATTTCTGCCTTAATTTTGTTGTGTGCCTAAAAGTCATTCAGGAGCTAGTTGTTTAATTTGCATATAATTGTGTGGTTTTGATGGTCTTGTTAATTTTTTTCTTTTTAAACTTTTTTTTGTTAAAAACTGGCCAGGCACAGTGGCTCACTTCTGTAATCTCAGTTACGGAGGAGGCTAAGGCAGGAGGATCACTTTAGGCCAGGAGTTCAAAACCAGCCTGGGCAACATAGTGGGACCCCATCTCTACAAAAAAAACAACAAAAGATGTACATGGGACCTCTTAGTCCTATCTTTGCAATTTCCTGTGAATCTAGAATGATTTCAAAATAAAAAAAGGTTTTGAAGCTGGAGTTTGTCCATGTGATTTAAGACCAAAGTATAGTATAGTATAATTATAATGTTCACATTATAATTTCCTATTATAATAGTCTTTACTTATATCTATTAAAGTATTGCTTTGCCATGTGGTTTGTTAAGAATTTTTTTTTTTTTTTTTTGAGACTGAGTCTTACTCTGTCACCCAGGCTGGAGTGCAGTGGCGTGATCTCGGCTCACTGCAACCTCTGCGTCCCGGATTCAAGTGATTCTCCTGCCTCAGCCTCCTGAATAGCTGGGATTACAGATGTACAAAAATTTTTGTATTTTTAGTAGAGACGGGATTTCATCATGTTGGTCAGGCTGGTCTCGAACTCCTGACTACGTGATCCGCCCGCCTTGGCCTCCCAAAGTGCTGGGATTACAGGCTTGAGCCACCGTGCACAGCCAAGAAATTTTTTTAGGTAATAAATTACTGATAGCCATAATAAAGTGAATAAATTACAAAGACATGATGCTGAGTGGATAAAGCCAGATACAGAAGAGTATATTATATATAATTCTACTTATATACAACTTTAGAAAAGACAAATCTATAGTAACAGAAAGCAGACCAGCTGTTCTCCTGGGGCCAGGGAGACTGACTGGTATGGGCACAAAAGAACATTGAAGGTAATGAAAATGTTCCCTATTTTTATGCAGTGGTGGATACATGGGTGTATCCATGTTTCCAAGTTTTGCTGAAACTTGGAAACGTACATTTGAAATGAACACATTGTATTGTACATGAGATTGTACATTGATTTAAATCAGATACACTTGATTTAAAATTCCTTCACAAAACATTAGAAAGATAATCAAATTATATCATTTTATGAAAAAAAGAACAAAATAACTTAAGATACAGTAAAATATTTAACTGTATATTTTTGTTATAAAATATGGCATATTTGGCCATTTGGGTTTAAGATGATTGAGAGAGTCCAATCCAATTGTAAGACGTATCCTACACATAGCAAAAGCCTTACTAACATTGATATTTGTATAAAACAAAGTCATATATTGTGCATCCTCATATTATCCTCAAAATCTGATAGGTGGAACCTTAAAGGCCTGTTTTCATTGATCAGTCACTTCACTGGCTGTGCAGAAGTGTATCCCACCATAAACCAGAAAGCAATCACAGTTGTACAGATAAAATGAGGGGGAAATGCTGCTTCAATAGAAGACTTTCTTGATATGCTCTACTCAGATTACAGGAGACTGAGATCCAGCTACTACTTGAAATATTTTACTTAGCCATTATACAAAAGTACAGGGTCACCACAAACAACCCCAAAGAGAACCCCAAACCTAAAAATTTTTAAACAAATTTCAAAACATTGGTGATAAATTCTCTGTACTACCTTTGCAATTTTCCTGTAAATCTAAAACCATTCTAAAATTTAAAGTTTATTTTTTAAAGCTATTGTTTTATAAAATAAATCGCAGAATATTTTTTAATGTTGGTCACACTGTGGCATGAGCGGGTAGTATGACATTTCTGAATCACACATCAGTGGAATTTTGATGTCACCAATTTTACATGTTACTTTTTGAGGTTAGGTGGAGACCGCAAGTCCTCACAGATTAATGCTGTAAAGTAGATTTATGAAAGGGAGATTTTAAAAACCCCACCCAAGACACACTCCCAAAAAGAGTATTGCTGCTGCTTGCAAAAACACCTCCAGATACCAGAAACCACTGAAAAGATAATAAATATTACTATAAAATTAACACAAACTAGTGCCAAGTGTGGTGGCTCACGCCTGTAATCCCAGCACTTTGGGAGGCCAAGCTGGGTGGATCACCTGAGGTCAGGAGTTCAAGGCCAGCCTTGCCAACATGGTGAAACACTGTCTCTACCAAAAATACAAAAATTAGCCAGCCGTGGTGGTGGGCACCTGTAATCCCAGCTACTCGGGAGGCTCAGACAGAAGAATCACTTGAACCTGGAAGGCAGAGGTTGCAGTGAGCCGAGATCACACCATTGTACTCCAGCCTGGGCGATAGAGTGAGACTCCGTTTCAAAAAAAAAAAATTAACACAAGCTAGCTGGCCAGCGGTAAGGTGATCTCTACATAATGATAGGGAAATTTGGAAGATTATCTGTGTAAAAATACAAGTTGAATAGGAGATGCCAAATCAAAGTGGCTGACTTTAAAGGACCTCCTCTAGGAGCTGGTGGACAGAACTGTCGATATGATTTGAATAACCGGCCCCTCCAAATCTCATATGGAAATGTGACCCTCAGTGTTGGAGGTGGGCCTAGTGGGAGGTGTTTGAGTCACAGGGGCATATCCCTAGTGAATGGCTTGGTACCATCCTTGAAGTAATGAGTAGTAATGAGTTCATACAAGATCTAGTTGTTTTGAAGCGTGTGACACCTTCTCCCTCAGTCTCTCTTGCTTACTCTCTTGCCATATGACATGCCTGCTCTCCCTTTGCCTTCCAGTATGACTGGAAGCTTCCTGAGGCCCTCACCAAAAGCAGAGACTGGCACTATGCTTCTTATACAGCCTGCAGAACTGTGAGCCAAATAAACCTCTTTTGTTTATAAATTACCCCACCTCAGGTATTCCCTAATAGCAACGCAAAGCAGACTAATGCTAATACAACTGTCTTCTATCCCTCCTAAGTTTAATGGGCAGGAACCAATATAATAGTAAAATAATAGTAATAATAAATTCTCCTGAAAAAAAAGGGGATGACTACTTCCAACTACATGAAGAATTTAAAAAGAAATATTAAATAGTGAGTCAACATAAAACTATAAGGCCAGTCACTAGGCAGTCTTCTCATACCCAAATGCGTCGACCTTTATCGTGGCTGACCCACCCATAGAAACATGAAAAAAAACCTAGGAGGTGCCAACTTCCCATGCCTGAGGGGTGAAGGTCCCAGCAATTTCGAGAAAATATCCCCACAAAAAGGACCCAGGTGGCTGGGCATGGTGGCTCACGCCTGTAATCCCAGCACTTTGGGAGGCCGAGGGGAGTGGATCACCTGAGGTCGGGAGTTCGAGACCAGCCTGACCACCATGGAGAAACCCTGTCTCTACTAAAAACACACACACACACACACACACAAATTAGCCAGTTGTGGTGGCACATGCCTGTAATCCCAGCTACTCAGGAGACTGAGGCAGGAGAATTACTTGAACCTGGGAGGTGGAGGTTGCAGTGAGCCAAGATCCCACCATTGCACTCCAGTCTGGACAACGAATGTATAACTCTGTCTCAAAAAAAAAAGGAGGCAGGTATGAGAACAGCAAGAAATTCACTCCATGTGCAAACTCACTTGCACCAATCCTGGACTGCCAGGAAGAATGCCACTTACAGACTGCTACATTGTTAGTTTTGTAGCCCCAGTCTACAGCTGCCCAGATGCTCCAGCCTAGAGACCATACCTCTGCTTCACCTCTGGCATTACTCAGGACTCTTTTGTCCACATGTAACAGAAAGTGAATTCAAAGTGGCTTTTTAAAATAGGCATTCTTAGGCCGGCAATGGCTCACACCTGTAATCCCAGCAGTTTGGGAGACCGAGGTGGGCGGATCACCTGAGGTCAGGAGTTCAAGACCAGCCTGGCCAACATGGCGAAACCCTGTCTCTACTAAAAATACAAAATTAGCTGGGCATGGGGGTGCATGCCTATAATCGCAGCTACTCAGAAGGCTGAGGCAGGGGAATCACCTGAACTAGGGAGGCAGAGGTTGCAGTGAGCCAAGATTGTACCACTGCACTCCAGCCTGGGCAACAAGAGTGAAACTCCGTCTCAAAAAAATAAAAAATGCAAAAATAAAATAAAATAGGCATTCTTGTCTCACGTAAGTTGGAGGGAAACAGAAAGGAAACAATAAAAATAAAAGGAATTTATTGGTTCCTATAATATAAAAGGTCAGGGTTAGTCTGACCTCAGGCATGGTTGGATCAAGGGGTTCAAAGAATATCATCAGGACTCAGGCTCACTCTCTTGCTCCCTCTCCATGACTTCGATTTGCTTTCCTGTAAGTTGGCTTTATTCTCTGATAGGCTTTCTCCAAGAGGGTCACTGGAGTCAACAGGCCTATAGTCGATCAGCTTGGCAGCCACCATGGAAACACGAAGATTTCATTCTATTTCCATCAAAGCCCCAGAAAAAGCCTCTTTAGCTCTGATTAGCCCATCGCGGACCATATGTCCGTCTCTGAACCAATCACTGTCCAAGATGTGATACTCTCATCTACCAGCGTTCAATGAGGACCTACTCTCCTAGCAGTAGACTAGCAGAAAAATAGTAGGACACCCTGAGATTCACCAGAAATATCATATGTGAGTAAAAGCAACAACAGCCAAAGAGAACAGGAATCTCTGGCTGACTGAGCAGGTTTTCAGGCTTTGTTCTTCCAAAGATAATAACCCATAAAACTTAACAAGCCTCTCTAAGGAGTCTGGAGTTGTTATGAGTTATTATACGTAAAAAGCACTTAGAAAAATGTCTGGCCCAAAGTGAGTACCGTAGAACTGTTAGCGAACATCATGGAAGAAGGATCCTGGAGAAGGGAAAAGAACATAATCTAGAAGTCAGGGTGGAGGCACGGAATTGTTTAACTATTAAAAGGAGTGTAACCTAATTTTGTAACAAACTGGTGAAACAGGATATATGAGTTAAACTACTTTTTGCTTCTTTGATTCATAATTTGAGAATGACAAAACTGTTTTAAAATAAGTCTTTTCCGTCACCAACACAAGGGGATTTGATATAAAATATCTGGCCAGGTGCAGTGGCTCATGCCTGTAATCCCAGCACTTTGGGAGGCTGAGGTGGAAGGATCCCTTGAGTCCAGGAGTTGGAGACCAGCCTGGGTAACGTAGGTTGACCCTGTCTCTACAAAAGTAAGAAAATTAGCTGAGTGTGGTGATGCCTGCCTATGGTTTCAGCTACTTGGCAGGCTGAGCCAGAAAGATCTCTTGGGGCCAGGAGATCGAGGTTGCAATGAGCTATGATCATATCACCACACTCCAGCCTAGGTGACAGAGTGAGACCCTGTCTCAAAAAAAAAAAAGAGAGAAGAAGAAGAACAAAATATCCAATGCTGGTTATAAGATGATGAACTGATAGATACTGCAGTCTACCCTTCTACACCAAATTCTAACCACGGAAAGAATAGAAGCATATTATAAATTAATTAATAATTATGCTCAAAAACCAGAAATGCTTGCTGGACTGGGGAGAGAGAACATGCTAAAGGCAGAAATCATACTGAGGTAGGAGGCAGGTGGGACTCATCTCCAGACCAGATTGAAAACTGACTGAAGACTGGGCACAGTGGCTCACGCCTGTAATCCCAGCACTTTGGGAGGCCGAGGTGGGCGGATCACCTGAGGTCAGGAGTTTGAGACCAGCCTCGCCAATACGGTGAAACCCCGTCTCTACTAAAAATACAAAAATGAGCCAGGTGTGGTGGTGCATGCCTGTAATCCCAGCTACTCGGGAGGCTGAGGCAGGAAAATCACTTGAATCCAAGGCGGAGGTTACAGTGAGCCAAGATCGCACCACTGCACTCCAGTCTGAGCGACAGAGCCAGACTCCATCTCAAAAAAAAAAAAAAAAAAAAAAAAAAGACAAAACAAAAATGACCAAAACCAGAAGAGGCGCTGAAAGAACCTCACTGCCCATCACCATAAGACGCTCCTATCAGCACCATGACGATGTACCATTGCGAAGCAACACCCAGAAGTTCCTGCCCATTTCCTAGCTATTCCTGAATAACCTGCCCCTTCATTAGAACGTCACTAAAAGTGGGCATAAATATGGCTTCACACCACCCTGGGCTGTCCTCTCGGACAGGCTCCGATGTAGCCCTGCTCCCCGGGAGCAGTCACAAAGCTGTGACACGGCCGCCGCCTCAGTAAAGCTGCTTTCTTCCAGCACTGGCTTGCTCTTGAATTCTTTCCTGAGCAAAGTCAAGAACCTGCCCTGCATCAATACCAGACTAAATGGAAAGGGGGAACTGTAGCCTAGAGTACCTGCAGGAACACACAGGAATACACAGGAGACTTCTCCTTCAGGAGGAAGCAAAAGGTGTGCCCTGAGGCGTGGTAGCCACAGGAAGCACTCCACAGGGACTGTGGAGCCATCACACCCAGTACACACGCCTCCCATACACCTTGTGAGCAGCCCAGCCCACCCACTCCCAGCTTTCAGTGAAAATAAATACCTATCAGCCAGGCGCAGTGGCTCATGCCTGTAATCCCAGCACTTCGGGAGGCCGAGGAGGGTGGATCACAAGGTCAGGAGATCGAGACCATTCTGGCTAACACGGTGAAACCCCATCTCTACTAAAAAATACAAAAAACTAGCTGGGCGTGGTGGCGGGCACCTGTAGTCCCAGCTACTCGGGAGGCTGAGGCAGGAGAATGGCGTGAACCCAGGAGACGGAGCTTGCAGTGAGCCGAGATCGTGCCACTGCACTCCAGCCTGGGCGACAGAGGGAGACTCCATCTCAAAAAAAAAAAGAGAGAAAGAAAATAAATACCTAACATCCCATCGCCTAGGTATTATGTATTATGCCAAGCAATGCATTTGCTCTTTTTCCTAATGCTCTCCCTCTACCCTCTGCCCTCTCCTGACAGGCCCCAGTGTGTGTTGCTCCCCTCCCTGTGTCCATGTGTTCCTATTGTTGAGCTCCCACTTATAAGTGAGAACATGTGGTGGTTGGTTTTCTCTTCCTGCGTTAGTTTGCTGAGGAAAACAGTTTCTAGCTTCATCCGTGTCCCTGCAAAGGACATGATCTTGCTCCTTTTTATGGCTGCATGGTGTATAAGTACCACATTTTCTCTATCCAGTCTGTCATTGATGGGCATTTGGGTTGACCCCATGTCTTTGCTATTGTGAATAGTGCTGCAATGAACATAAGTGTGTATGTATCTTTAGCAGAGTGATTTATATTCCTTTGGGAATATAAATCCTTTATATTTGGGAATATACCCAGTAATGGGATTGCTGGGTCCAATGGTACTTCCCGTTCTAAATCTTTGAGGAATCACCACATTGTCTTCCACAATGGTTTAATTAATTTACATTCCCACCAACAGTGTAAAAGCATTCCTATTTCTCCGTAACCTCACCAGCATTTGTCCTTAACTTTTAAATAATCACCATTCTGACATGGCACACATTTATCCATGCAACAAACCTGCACATCCTGCACATGTACCCCAGAACTCAAATGATTTTTTTTAAAAAAAGAAAATAAATACAAGGTGCAACCCTGACAGCAGTGGCAGCACCCTCTCCCCAACTGAGCTGTGAAAGCCAAGACAGTAGTCTAGTAAATAACATCAACTGTAAACAGCTGTGCTCCAAAAAAGAATCACCAAACCGTTGAGAAGTTCCTAGCACCATAAGAGAGAAACAAACTCAAAAAATTGGAGGAACCCAATAAAATTAATAAGGTGTCAGGATATGACTTTAAAATAAGTATAATGAATATCTTCCAAGAGGTAAGTGTAGGTAGTACAATCATGAAACAAGAACTGAAAGTTACTAAATGAAGCAATTAGTGATCTTCAAAGTAAAAAATCACAACTGTTGAAATTAAAACTCAATGGGAGGACGGATGGAGCTGAAGAGCCATTGAATTGGAGGACTCAGCTAAGCAGTTCTCTGAAAGTGCAACACATAGAAATAAGGCTTTGTAATGTGAGGAAGAAACATTAAAAAACATGGAGAACAGGTCCAGAAGTTCTAGTCAGCTTCTAACAGTTCAAAAAGGAGAGACTAGAAAAATGGGGGGAAGGCACTATTTAAAGCAATAATGTATTGCAGTTAATTGTGAAGGACTGAACCAATGCTCCCTTCTTCACTCCCCTCCCTTCCCATGAAAATGCCAGTTGATGGGTTAAAAAGGAAGGCATAAGCCTACCAATACAAAAAGAATTGCAAAGGATACATGAGTATATAAGAGATGGCATCTGACTGGGCGCGGTGGCTCACACCTGTAATCTCAGCACTTTGGGAGGCGGATCACCTGAGCTCAGGGGTTCGCGACCAGCCTGACCAACATGGAGAAATCCTGTCTCTATTGAAAATACAACATTAGCCAGGTGTGGTGGCGCGTGCCTGTGATCCCAGCTACTCGGGAAGCTGAAGCAGGAGAATGGCTTGAACCCAGGAGGCGGAGGTTACAGTGAGCCAAGATCACGCCATTGCACTCCAGCCTGGGCAACAAGAGTGAAACTCCGTCTTAAAAAAAAAAAAAAGAAAAAAGAAATGGCATCTACATTTTGGAAGCTGAAAGCAGATAAACAAGGGGTCATCAATTCTCAGACCAGGGAAAGTTAAAAGTCAAATGCCTGCAGTATGCAGAAGAAGCAATAAGCACAAACCCTGAGAAAGACTCAGGAAGGGCAGTACAGTCGTTCCCCCTTACTGTGGTTTTGCTTTCCCTGGTTTCTGTTTCCTGCAGTCAGCCACAGCCCAAAATTAGGTGAGTACAGCACAGTCAGATATTTTGAGAAAGGCCACATACACCTAACTTTTATTATAGTAGATTGTTATAATTGTTCTATTTTGTATCAGTTATTGTTGTTC